>NC_050445.1:53937279-54102279 GCF_903995425.1 Onychomys torridus | reverse complement strand
AGGAAAAGTGAAATCTACTGGAAACTAATACTTATGACCATTTCATGCCTGATCTGCTCTGTGGCATTGTTTAGAAGCTACAGTGACGTTTATAATAAACCAGGTAGAAGAAAAGCTGTTTAAAGCATGTGAAAATTGTAACTGCTCTAATAGACCGTTTGTGTGCTGTCTCACTAAAATACATTCAATTAATATAAATAAACTTGGTTTGTGTTAGAGACTGAAATGTTTACATTGTTCTGGTGGATTGTTAATCCAGAGAGGGAGAAGATTTTTTCATATCCTATCATTTAAAAATCTGATTTACATTCTTACTATTGGAGACTCATCTGGTAAAACAAAAATGATTCCTTTCTGTATTTGTTTCTAAGACAATGAGATTTTAGTTTTACTCAACAATTGTTGAACAGTTCTTTAAGGTATTTTCCAGAGAAATGTCACAAGAAATGCTATTAAAATTATAAGGACTTGCATTTCTCAAATAGATCATCATTTTAATATTAGTTCACATCTTTAGGGAACTGAATGTAGTATCAGTTTATACTTATGGAAGAGAAAACTGTACTTTGTCTCTATTGTAAGTTTGACTTAAATTTTAGTTTACTAATTTCAACTAAATAAAGCAACTTCTAAAAAGTAAGTGTTTTAAATATAGACCCATGTATGTGAGACCTAGCTGGGTCAGTTGGTTGGCACACAAAAGCAAAAAGATGAGCAGAGCATCAACATATTTGGATTAAATTTTGAGTAATGATTTCAAATTTAAATAATGACTTCTATGAAGATTAGTAATTAGTAATTACAAAGCATCTCAGAATTTTTTAAATCTGAAGCTAGCACAATGTTACTAATTGCCTAAAAATATTTGGTAAAAAGAAAAGTTGATATTAAAGTCAAAATAGGTTGAGCATGGTGAAGCCTCATACATTATGGATGAGGGGTCATTGAACTCATGTGTTGAAATGGGTTATGAAAACCAGGAAACTACTAGTTCTCTGAACTTTGGAGACTGAGTGAATGAACTCTCTTCATTCTTCAGACAATTGTGTTGTTTCTCTAAGTTTACTTCCAATATCCTAGTGTTCATTAAATATACTGACTACAAAATCAATCTTGGATAACTTTCAAGGAAACCAAACTTGATTGCCACTGTCATTATTTTGAAATAAAAAAAATGAGATTAGTAGAGAACCTTAATTTTCACATCTTAACTTTGAGATTAGTGGGGAATCTTAATTTTGAATCTTTACTGTTGACATACTTAGTGACACTTTTTAAAAACTTACTTATTTTTTTTTTTTATGTGCACTGATGTTTTGCCTCTGTGTATGTTTGTGGGAGGGTGTTGGCAACTGGAGTCACAAGGAGTCAAGTGCTGCTTGCTACATGGGTGCTAGGATTTGACCTGGGTCCTCTGGAAGAGCAGCCAGAGTAATTTGGGGTTTTGATTTCTAATAGCTCACTATTAATCTCAGTATACTGTTGAACCTACACTCTTACTATGAAATGTGCTATAGGAGAGAAGTTAGTGGATTTATTATATGTATATTTAAGCATAAATTTGTATTTTGTAAAGGAAAATGAAAATTTGAATAGACTAACTATAGATGTGTAAATGTCTCCATAGGAAGAATTTTTGGTATCTTCTTTGATTATTATGTAAAATATAAGTGAATATATTGTTATTATAAATGTTACGATTGAATAATGCATACTAGTTCCTAATGTTTTTTAAAAAAATCTGTGTAAACATGTCTAGAGTGACAATTTCTAGAAGCAAGGCCCACCCAAGTGCAGTCTCTGGGGTTGAGGGGATTAACCAGCCATTGCAATGATGGGAGTCCTAAGAGGCCACATTTCATTTCCAAGAATTCAATGAAAAATACAGACTACAAGTTCTTCTCATCCTCTGTGAATATACTCCAATAAAATGTTTTTACTATAGATTTGAAATGTACATATTCTGCCTAACACCCTTTTATGTTTGAAGACAAACTAATAACATGGATAAATAATTGTTCAACTGCATTGCAAGTTATTTTAAATATAACAATCCAGACAGTTGACAGTTGTTTTTAAGTATTTTTACCTTATACTGAAACATAAGTAATAGGTAACAATTACTTTTGCATACTATAGAAGTAGAATGAACAATGCAAAAGCAAATTACAGTATGAAAAGCTTCATAACACATTTAGGAAATGACTTCTATAAGGAGAAAATGTTCTTAGCATGATTTTCTAACTCTTCCAAAACAGACATTTCTCAGTTATAATAGTGTGCCCTAATGCAATTAAAAACAAAAAAATAAGACATGTTTAGATGGGACTACCAAGGTTTTATGCCTTCCACAAATACACAGAAATCTTATAATGAATTGCCTCAATTTGTGTGTGTGTGTGTGTGTGTGTGTGTGTGTGTGTGTGTGTGTGTGTGTGTGTGTGTGTTGTGTATGTGTGTGCCAATGTGTCTGCAAATGTGGGGCCCAGAGGTCTACATGTTTCACTCTAAAACTAAATTTTTATAACCAGGCTCTCTTACTTAACCCACACCTCACAAATATAGCTTGACTGTCTGGCCAGCAACCTCCAGGGTTCAGCCCATATTTTCTCCCCATCTCACCCCTCAAAAGAGCAGGGATTATAGATGCATAATAACACATAACTAGCTTTTACATGGCTATTGGGGAACGAACCATATCTTTATGCTTGGGGAATAATCACTTTAGACACTGAGCCATCTCCTCTGCCTCCTGGAATGCCTTTTAATGTATGTTTTCAGCCCTAAGATAGGAATCATAAAAAACTGGTGTTGAAATTCAGTGGTAGAGAGCTTTGTAATATATCCGAGATACTGAGTTTGTTTACCAAGGAAGGGAGGAAGGAAGTAAAGGGGGGAGAGATTTAAATGAGAGAAAAAGGAATCAAGGGGAGGGATAAAGTGAAAAAAGGCAATATGAAATATATTGTAATTTTATTAGTAAGAAGATTCAAAGGTCATTCTTTTCCATTAAAACACACACACACACACACACACACACACACACACACACACACACACACACATATGCAGAAACAATATGCTGTATTTTGAAATTGAACATGGACCTGGCCATTCTACTTTTTCTCCATCTTACTACTATCTCCAAAATGCCCCATCTTATACATACAAGTCTTTTCAATAAATAATGGAGCACTGTCATAATGGAATTTGTAAATTTGATTTTATTTAAATAGTTAGTGTTCTCAACTTTCTTTATAGAGCATTTCACACTTTAGCCAGGTATGCTCAAGTTCACAAAGAGGAAGGGGCAAATTTGTCATCTCAATTTGCAAGAGGAGGTTTGTGAATTGAAATATTAATTGTCCATGAAAAAATGGGAAGGATCCATGACCAGACAAGGAACAAAGAATTCTGGACAGAGCAGGACATGTGCTCAGAAACAGGTGGATGTAAAGTACAGAGTATTGTGGACCATCTCGTATTGTGATACACTTCATAGACATTTTGTCTAGGAAACTACATCAGGAAGATTTAGATGTGGAGGGCCTTGGATGATATATTTAAATGTTTTCTGTAGATGTGATGAAGACATTCAAGACCCCAGATCAGTCAAAACAGAATGACAGATTTCTATCTTCAAGACACAGTTTGGTCACAGAACAGCTTAAGGAGCAGTAACAGTATGTATAGTAACAGTAACAATTTAATTTCCAGAGGCACACACAAAAGTTCTTGAGTTGGTGTAGAGTTGAAGCTCTGAGAACTTCAAGACAAAGCCGAGTTTTGAAAAGTGACTAGGAGAATCTGATTATTAGATTCTTAGCTGTGTGTGGTACAAGTTAGAGACAATATTATCTAACATGATGATTTTAGGTGTTGACATCTGTTCTTATAAAATATATAATACATTTATTAATTTACTCAACAAGTGTTTATGGAAAATCATTTTGTATGAGAAAATTGTGAAAAACATATATAAACTATTGAGCAGAGTTTATATGATCCTGGCCCTCATCATACTTACTGTCTTCTCAGGTAATGATGGCCACAGATCAGTCCCATAAGTGCAAGTGAAGTTGTCATTGTGACAGATGCTGTTAAAGGACATGTGGATGCTACTGGGAGCATCTAAAGGCAAAGTGATAATAGTGGATGGACTTGTAGAAGACACTGATGAAGAGCAGTCACTCAGATATAGCTTTATTCTGGCATATTATAAAAATACTTGAATAGTAGTCAGTAATGAAAAAGCAGAGTTGTACCTAAATGTTTTCCTGTGTCCTGCCTGGTCCACAGCTACTCAGACCCAGAGGCTTATATTAATTAAAACTTCTTGGTCATTAGCTCAGGCTTACTACTGACTAGCTCTTATACTTAAATTCAGTGCATTTCTGTTAATGTATATGTCACCATGTGTTCTGTGGATTTACCTGTGTACCATTACATGCTGCTCCCTGGACGGCTGGCATCTCCTGACTCAGCCTTCCACTCCCAGAATTCACCTTGTCTGCTTATCCTGCTTATACTTCCTGCCTGGCTACTGGCCAATCAGCATTTTATTTATCAACCAATAAGAGCAACAAATATTCACAGCATACAGAGCATCATCACCCATCACAGAGTTCTATTATTTGGATTAGCTTCACCCCACCTGCATAATTTCCTATGCCTTTTTAGCAGGAGTTGGTACATTAGTGTAACTGTTGCATATGGATTAATGAAGAAAAAGAAACCTGCTTCATAAAAATGAGCTCATCCTTTATTTACATGCAATGTTATATAATCAGTCTTCTATTTATGAGTCTTCTTGATTCAAGATTTACCTTTTATGCAATATTCATTTTTCTTCAGTAAATGAAATTTATTGTGGCTAGTTTTCAAGTATGTGATTCTTTTATCCCTTTGCTTTTAAAATAAAAAGCTTAAAATTTAGATTTTTATAAGAAAGAGAAAAACACATTAAATATGCATTTGTAGAACTTAAAACATTTGCAATAGGTGTTCTCCACTGTCTACCCACTCTCAGTGGGGGAATTGAGTCATGTGATCTCCACAGTTTCCAATAGTTTGCATTTATCATAGAAATGTTAGTTCTTGTCCTTTTTTAGAAAATGTTTTTAATGACATTTTGGCTCTTCCTTGACATCTTTCTACCAAACACCATGTATAATGTGAGAATAAGAGCATTGCTGTTGTGGTGAGTAGGTGCTATTTTTATAGATAAGAGGAGTGTCACATTTTTAGTAAGTGCTCAATGAAAATGTACAGTAAGAATTATAGTTATTACCAAATAATAAAAAGCCTTTCTTCATATAGTCTTTCCTTTGTCAGAGGCACAGGCATCCCAGCTGCACTGACATAAAAATAGGAAAAGAAGTCCCTGACTACCTCACTTGCATGTCACAGACCTTAAGTTCATGTCCAGCCTTTTCCTAGTTGAACCTTCACTGTTCTGTGGATTAGGTGAAACTTTTTATTTCAGTTGAGTAGCTAGTTATTAGCCAGGTGTGGCTCTCCTGATGCAGGTGTGCTCTTTGAGAAAAATAATGCCTTATGTTTTGAAAAGTTATCACAAAATGGAAAATATAAATGTGTTCACTAATTTTGACAATTGATTAAATGTTAGAATGATATATTGATCTTGGCACAGTGGCATGTCCTCAGAACCCTAACACTTGGAAAAGTGGCATCACTTGAACACAGAAGATTGAACCAACTTGGGCAACCCAATAAGGCCTTGTCACAAAACTACATGAGTTATTTTTGTACTATAGCACAGTAAATAAAACATATACAAGCATTCTGGTTTTGTATCTTCTCTTTCCTTTGATCTCTGTAGATATGCTACAGCATTAAGTACAACATATGTGGCTCACATTACACTTCTGTTGGGCATTACTTGTCTTTTTGACGCTGGAGTGCAGTTCAATGCATTGGCTTCACTTGAGCTTAGGATTCATTCTCCTTTATTAGCTATTGTATTTCAACATGATGTTGCTATTGGAATTCTCCACTCCTGTCATTTAGCACCGTCCATAGAAATTTGCTAAAGAGTAATTTGTGATTTAATCACAATACTGCATAAAATAAATACCATAATACACATCTAAAACAAAACAAAACAAAAGCATGTCTTAGTTTCTATAGTAAGTTCTAACTTTAAGTGCCTGTTTATCATGGTTAAAGTTTCATTCAGTAGAAAATTGAACACTTAATCATCAAATACAAAAACAAAAACACCATATGTAGCCTAATATGTGGCTAGCCATTTGTTAATATAATAGTAGAGTCTCAAATTCACTTTCACTTTAAAACAGAAAAGCAAGAGCTGTTCATTTGATATAAGGAGAAAACATTGAATTTTTTCCATACAATTGAAATAGTTGACAAAGTCTAAGATTTGTAACATGTGTTTCAGTGAGATTAAATCTCTTACAAAAACAAACAAAAAACAAAACAAAAAAAGACTTCAATGTGGGTTAGCTTAGTAATTTTTTGCAGTATATAAATTTCTGCATTTAAAATTTTCTCATTCCAAGACAGGGGTAGTTGGGTGCACTCAAATCTGTGATGGGAGAGCCGCTTGGTTCCAGGAATATAAGGGAATCTTAGGCAAAACAGAAAAACAGACACCACGTTAAACATAGAAACAAATCAAAACAATAGTGGCCATAGGATTCAAATATAAATGTGATTTTGTTGCAAAGTTGCATGCCACTAGGTTAAAGTACAGAGTATCTCAATGTATTATTTTCTAATATTAACTTTATTGTTTATCATTGGAAGAAAATGGCCATTAAAGTGGTTCCTTACACAATAAACTGATCATTTCTATCCTAAATGATCAACATTTGAGAACCTTGTACAAAGTAATTACAACTAGAAAATCTCTTGGTTATGTGCCTTTTAGTGAATAATGAGATAATTTATTGTACTAATATAATACAATTTTTGGCAGTTCTGTGAAGTAGGTGTTCTTACTCTCATCCCCATTCAACCTTATTGTTTAGCATAATATATCTGTGAAAACTCAATATTTGGGTTTCTGACTTTAATCGTCTGTATTTTTTTAGAAAACAAAACAGATTCCCAGAAATTTTTGGAGGTAATATTTATAGTTACCTAAATAATGAAGATCTATAATAATATATATTAATAAAATGTGGATGCTATTTAAACTATAGCATCCCCCTTTTTGTTTTATCAATAGGTGCATTGACAATTTTTAAGTTATAAGCTAAGTGTTAGACATTTTATGAAGATAGGTGTTCAGAGATCTGAAAATGACCCTTTTTTAGTAAGTCTACTTTTAAAATATCCTTATAATTCAAACCATTGTATGCAATTTAGCTTGCATTTATCTACTGTGATTTAAATAGTGAAATGGCTAGAATTCCACAGCTTTTAATATAAACAATTATGTTTATTTGCTTAGAAGCTTTGCCTCAAGTGATCCCTGGTTCAACTATACAGATCAAGCTTTATAACCCATTATAATGAATGATGGCCCATCAGTTGAAGGTACTCACCTCCAAGTCTGATTACCAGAGTTCTAGTCCCAGGACGCACAATTTGGAAAGTGAGAACCTCATCCTTAAGTTGTCTTTTAACCTCCTACAGGGATGCTGTAGCCCATGAACATTCCCCACTAACGTGGGGATTTAACAAGGCAACCCTGGGACATGGCAGTTACTGGATGCTTGACTCGAGTGGTGCTTCAAGGTCAAAGACAGAAAAGCTACCCACTACATCACACATAACTAAATAATAAATAAATGTAATAACCTACTATATGCCAGTGTTACATGTGCTACTACAAAACAGTAATGATTACAATGATAGCAGACCAAGTTTTGTAACAGACCTACTTAAAAAGGGGCTTTATCATACCAAGTTGGGGCAGGTCCAATGTTGAATACCCATGGGAGGTATTACCCCCTATGAGGAGTGGGTGGGGCTGGGATGGGGGATGTGTGGGTGGAAACAGGAGAAGGAGAGGGAACAGTGGACAGTATATACGTTGAAAAAAAAACTTTAAAAAACAAGTAAACCTTTAAAAAAAAAAAAAGGAGCTTTGTCAACATAAAGTTTCCAGTGTTGAAGTGCTCAAACACCACAATTAAATTATCAAATTAATTCTATGATAGTTCTGTTCCTGATTGACTTCGTACACTTTAGAAGATAAGCATGAGAAGCAGAGTGCATCCCTGTCACTCTCAGGCCAGTGATTATCTTTGTGGTCTCACCAAAGGTTAAGTACTAGCTAAAACACTACATTTAATATGCTCACATACTGACAAGTAGCAAAACACAGAGTGAGAATCCAGGATTCATAGTAAGGCCCACCTTCTCTGTTCTTGCAATTACTATCTTTTTTGGCATATACTGGTGAACAGTTTCTTCTGCTGGGGCTGTCTCAAACATGGGCACAGGGTTTTCCACTCAAGACACAACACCCTTTTGGTTTTCACTAGGAGAGCTTTGATAGCTAGAGCACTGTGGTTTACAAATTCCTAAAATTCATAATAACCTATAAATGAAATTTGGGGTACTAAAAACCAGAACCCAAAAGCTGTGTAACTGATATATATATGCTTCTTTTTCATGCTGATGGCATTCATGCAACCAAAGGCATGAAGAAGCTAGAGGGTACCTTGTAAGAGTTCTTTCTCAGCAACTTCCTTGTGTGCCTTAGGTGTCACACTCAGGTTATCAGGTTTAATAGCAGTCACATTTGCTGAGCATCTTTTATGACTTACCCTTCTCTTCTGGCCAAAAGTGATGTTCATGCACAGAGAGCACGGTGTGTAAATGCAATACCCAACTTGATCTTATAGATTTCACATCATTCTGAAATATAGTATACTGCGAGTATGTATTACTATGCAATATAATTCACCTAGCCAATTTTCTGCCTTTTATATTATGATAGAAAGTTTAGTTTCTCAAAATATTTTAAATATATGTTTAAAATGCATACATTTGTATCATAAGTATTCTTGTTTCTTTAGATGATGTCAAATGGTTTTAAAGACAACATCAATTATTTAATTACATATTTATAGTCACTATAAAATAGGATTACACTTGTCCTTCTATACAGTTCATTAGTAATTTTTATAATTGCTACTAAATTATTTTTATAATTGTATTACCAAAATATGTTAACCATAAATATTTGTACAGTACATAATATACTATACGTAATAGTACATGAACTCTCCAGACTACATATAATAAAAAATATACTACATTTTAATTATTTTAATAATTTATTAGTAAGTTTCTGATAATATTTGGAAAATTCTATATGGACAGTGTTGCTAATCTTGGAGCTTATACTGTCTTAGTATTAATAGCATTTCTTTATTTTCTCCAAAATAAGGTAATAGGGTGATTTCACAATTAAAAATATATAGAGAAAAAAGGAGAAAAATTACTCACTAAATTAACATGAAAAGTAAATAATAAAATTAAGTCTGTAATTTCTTTAGATCTAAATTCTATATAATCCTTCTTTATAACATCTTTAAACTAATATAAACAGCTCTCTTTAAAGCCAAACTCCCACTCAAGAGTATAGCAGTAACTAAATAAAAATAAAATTAGAACCATGTTTGCAGTGTTTATATTGCATTGTCTCTCCATTTAAGAATCTCCCAGCCTGCCCATGTCAACCTCATTGCTTCAGTCTGGTAGCATCTCTTTGATAGTTTCCCTTTTTCCCTATGACCTGAATGATGAAAGATTGATAAAACTTCTCTCCTGTGTCTTCCTCATTCTTCCAGTCCAGTGTATTGTCAGTCATTTTCAACTTTACTTTCTAAATATCTGAATTTGTCTCTTTGCTGTGTTCTCAACTGTCATGACTATTCTATGTCCTCCTCTGCTGAGAACTTCAACAGCATCCCCCATGTGGCTTCCCCTGTCTTGCTAGATCACCTATTTGAAATCCAAATTGGACTTTCCCGTTTGACTTTTCATCTGTATGTCTCCACTGCGTGCTTAGAATAAAGTCCACTGTGCCAGATAAAGCTTAAGGGGTTCCCTCCAGGTTCCCCCTGGCTGTCCTCACCATCCTAGTTTATGTTCCATAGCTTAGTTTCTTGTCCTCTTCCTGCTCAGCCAAATTAGAACTCTCTGTAGTCTTGAAGTTTTCCTCGTATATTGCAGTTCCTTAGTGTTTCGACCAAGGCAAATGGGATTTCTACTCACCCTTTTGGATTTTAGATTTAAAGTCATTTTAGTGAAGTGTTGTATGCATACCCCTCAGGAGCACACAGACACAAACTCTCATCAGGTTGATCCCTACTATACCATTCAGAAATATGATTATTTGTTTCATATCCATGTATTCTGGCACAGGCTATTTCTTCAAGTCCCAGGATTTTGCACATGGTAGAGGCACAATACCTTTTGTTGAATGTAAATGGGTGACTACATCTAGGAGCTAGCATGAAAACTTTCAGAGTGATTCCAGCCCATTAAAAAAGACTTTATGTAGCTTAATCTTCATGAAGTGTTTCTTAAGAATGCATTTACTCTTTTCACTGTTACTTATAGAATAAGTATTAAATACATTTTAAATAGGTGAATTCATTGCAGAGTTCATAAACGTATGTTGTGAACTTGCAGAGGAAAATGATTTTAAGCCCCATTATTTGTAATTTTATGATTTGTATTTCTGTTGTAAATGTTGTGGCATGGTATAAATAGCTAAGAAAGCAGCCTCTGGCAAATGAAATAGTTAGGGGTGTAAGAAAATCAAAATCTGATTTTTGAAAATAACCACTGATACTAATAAAAAGCCAAATGGATTTCTTGCAAATCTGGTAAATAAAGATGGGGTTTGAGGCTTAGTCTTTATATATCCTTTGATTCATGAGCTAATTTTCAAAGCTGAGTTGTAAGCCTTAGTTTATATTATACCTGAGGTGCAGGCAGTCTCATACAATAGCTGTATTTCAAGTATCACTATAATATTGTAAGTGAAATAAAATTACATTTAAATAACATAAAAATCTAATTTAAACAGGAGGGAATAAAATTTAGAGTTGAATTTAATGCTTTTTTTTTTCTCCAAATGCTGTTTTGCCTGCTACATACACAGTGGTCTTTCATGTTAATACTTGGTTATGCAGCAATGGAGACTACATAATCATTTAGCTACTTGGCTCTATAGATAAGAAATGATCATCTGATAACAAGGATTCTCAAGCATTGTGTTATCTGTAACTTTTGAGGGTAAAGTAGACATTACTGATCACCAAACTATAAATTCCTAATTTTATTTTAACTGCAATTTTATAGTTTGACATATGTTTAAGAAGTTAGTTTCATTTCAGAATGTAGTCATTGGTTTTATAAACTTCTTTTAGAAGAAAAGGGGAAAATTGTGTAAGTTGGAAAAAATCGATAATGGAACACTTTGGTAAACTACAGTGAAAAATGGGAACATGCTAGTTTTCAACAAGTGAATAATAGTGTCATGCATTCTTTTAAGCTTTCGTGTTTTGGTTTCCTACTCCCTAAACAGGAATAATAATAGCCTTATCCACATATCATTGTTAGGACAGCTACATGAATTATTGTATGTAATGTAGGTTGATTGGTGTCTTGCATATTAGAACTACAGATGTTTTAGTTTCATTATAACTAATTTCTTATTATATAAAATATACTTAAAGAATTTTTACAAATAAAAATAGAGTAGAAAAATTTAAAGTTTCCAGAGGTACATATGGCTTATACTTTTGTATTTGTTTTATAGAAAACCTCAAATAGCCTTGCATTTGTTTGTTTTTAAGTTGTGAATCCAAACAATTATTTATTTCTATAAATGGAAGTTTTCAGTTCATCCTGTGAGATGTAATGAAGTAATAGTGTTAAATGAAGTTTTAACGGTGTTAAGTTCCCTTTCCAAGAAATATTCTACTAAAGAACAATTTCTTCCAAAAACTTGACTGAGATGTATTTTCACAAGCAGTAGTGGCTACCCATATCTCACCACGGATGCTGCATAAATCTGTGAAACTGAGTTCTGGGTCTGAGGCCAGATTTCCCTCAGCCTTCACTGTAAGACACTCCCCATGTCTTTGAATGTCTTGGTTATTCACCAGCTTTTTTATCTTAAAATTATCTTTAGTCTCTGCTCTGCCAATGATATAGGGACACACTTCAGTCCCTTCAGTTTTATTTGCTGTAACTGTGACCTATCTACCTCTATTGACACTCACAATTGTGATATTATTTTTATATTGAAATATATGTGTAACTCAACACTCACACTGAGGAATAACTTTAAACCTGATATTTGTTAAACTTAGATAAGTAGGTATGATTGGATGTACACATTACAAATACATTTTACTTTAAAAATCAGTCCATGTAAATAATAATAATAATAATAATATCACTGTTATTGTTATTTCCCCAGTTATACATTTAACTACACAGATTTATCTAAACAACATATAGGTGTGTATGTATATCCTAATTATTAATTAACCTCAAATTAAATACATGAAGAACTAGGCTGCTTGATTTCAGAAATGTTATATATTCAGCTAATTGCACAAGTTCATATATTCCATTAAATTATTTGCAAATGCCCACATGATTTGTAAGCAAACATTTGCTTTAAAGTCATTGTCATTGTGGGGTGCTGTTGCAGACATTTGATAAATGTAACAAAAAGTGTATGTCCTCTCTTTTGGTGTGCAGTTTTATTTAAAACATTAAATTGCAGTTGGCTTATTCATGGAACCTATGAGACAACTCTGAAGCAGCAGCTGTGTTGAGACAGAATAGTAAAGACATGGACTTAATCAGGCCTGACATCTTAGTATTAGACCTTTTCTGGAATGTAAAATAAAAAAACAGATCAAAACGAAAGTGTGTGTGTTGGGGAAGCAGAGTAGAAATTATAGAAAAAGTATGTAATTTCCTATCTTTCTGCACAAGGAGCATTTTGTTATTGTATAGGTTCTTTTTTATTAATCTCTGAAAATGACAGGTGTCAGGGGGCCATTGTGATGCACATTCTGGAAGGTTTCGGTCAAGAGGTCACATTGCTGTGATGAGTTAGTCCGTAGCCCTGTCTCCTGTGGAATTTGCCTTGTTTGAAGTGTTTCCAAAGCAAAACATTTTCTGTAATGCACATCGGTTAAATAATGTGTTTGAGAACAGCTTCGCAAAGAATAAAAAGCTATGAGAATTCTTTATGATTAAAAAAAAAAAAAACTTCTTTAAACACAATAAAACCCAAAAAGAATGTAGCAAATGAATAGTTGAAGTGAATATATTCTCAGGGAGTGCATTAAATAATCAAAATGTATATCCATGACCTTTTGAACCTGTTGTCTCAGTTCACTTGAAATATAGGTTGGGCTGCTCAATGTTTTTAAAGATATAAGTATTCATTTCAATAAAGGCATTTTTAAGTGGGACAAGTTTATTCTTTCTAAGCACAATGTGATATAGTTGAATTTTTAAAGTTATATCTGAGTAAAGGACTGAAGATTAGTTTTTAAACCATAAAGTATTGTTTTCTGTTTTTAAATATAATATTTGAGATTAAGAAAAATACTATAATGAGAAGTTACCTATTTTCTTTTTCAGTAGAACCTGGAGGGCACTTTGTGCATAGTCTTTCAAATAATACTATGCTATCAGGCCTTTGAAATGACCTCTTAGCTCATTTATATTTTGTTATATTCTACACCTAAGTCCCTGGTATAATAGAAAGTAAGTACATTCTCATTTAACTGGGACAAATTTGGGTTTGAATTTAATTTAAATGCTATCATCTTTGACATTAGACTACTAGTGCATTTAATCCTCAAATCGTCATTTGTTGAAATTTATACCATACTATTTATTCCATGACAATGGGGGAAATAAGCAAATCTAAAACACTTGGTGTTTCTGACATGAAAGCACCCATTAAATGGCTAGATATCTCTCTTATTCTCATCATAAGGAAACCTCTGATTTCATTTTGTTACTATTTTTCAACTTATTTAGCCTATTAAAAGCATATTATGCTTGCACACTTGGAGCATACAACCCAAAGGACAAAATGCAATATATCCATAGCACAGCATTTGACTTATGGTAGCTGATTAATATGCAAAGTAAATAATAACTGAAAATTTATGGTAAGTGCTCTTGAGAAAATTAAAAGGTATTAATGAGAAGGGATGCAGAGAACATCTGTTTGCAGTTAAATTGTTGTGTTGAAACTAGCCAGGAATAAAATAGTAGCACAAGATATATACGGAAACTAACATTTGGGTATACTTGTGTAAAATCTAGTTTCAGTATCATATCAGCAGTTTAACAAGAATTCCTAGTAAGTGAAGGACATTACTATGTGAGATTATCATAAATTCCTAGGAAGGGAACTATGCGCCTACTATGTTAAATGCTGAAACTTAAATTTCGTTGTATTTTTGTCTCTCATTATACCACCAAAATCTGATGTTTACAAAGCTTTTTTTTTAGCCCTGAGGATCGAACCCAGGGCCTTGTGCTTGCTAGGCAAGTGCTCTACCACTGAGCTAAATCCCCAACCCCTACAAAACATTTATATTTTAGGATATACAGAATATTTAAATATAATTTCAAACATTCTACTCTGTGTATTTCTTTTATTATAAATGAAAATTGACTTTGTTAAATCATCTAATTTTTTTAACTTTATGAATGTGTAGCAGCCTCATACATCTTTGGTTCCCATTTTTTCATTCATTCATTCATTCATTCATTTGTTCATTTGAACAGATCTTGCTATGTTGTCTTAGCTGGCTGGCCTGGAACTTCTGTGCTCCAGCTATCTTCCTGTCATAGTCTTTGAAGTAGATGAAATTAAAAGCTTAGGTATATTGATTGTCTAAGAGTGGTATTTTGTTTTTTCCTAGTGGTCATTTATACAAATAAAATTTATGAGGAAAATATGGCACACTTTTAAGAATTTTGGTTACTACAAGTAATATAATGTGGGGCTTATTAGGGTGTTCATTGTTGATTTTATATAAATATATATTCAACACTTGTAAATTTTAAATCTGTATAAACTATATATATAGTCATCACGTGTAAATTTTTTTTCTTCTTTTTCTTGTTTTTTTTTTTTTTCTGGTTTTTTGAGACAGGGTTTCTCCCCATAGTTTTAGTGCCTTTCCTGGATCTCACTCTGTAGACCAGGCTAGTCACGAACTCACAGAGATCCACCTGCCTCTGCCTCCCAAGTGCTGGGATTAAAGGCGTGCACCACCACTGCCTGGCACATGTAAAATTTTGAAAGCCATATCTTCACGTACATACAGAGCAGATAGTTTTGGCTCTTTTTTGTTGTTTATTGTTTACCTACACCTCAGGAATCATTATGGAAGAAGAAACAGAAAAATTGTAAGAGCCAAAGGAGCAGGAAGTTTGCTGTGAGACTGCCCTAGATGTCCAAGAAGCTAAGCCTATGAAGTCTCTCAAACTAAAGTAACTAAACATGACCTGAACAGGGATGACACCACTGGACATGCTCGCATGGATGGAAGAAAGCTCAAGAGGGCTTAGCCCTAGACAGAGAGATAAAGGTGAGTAAGAAATGCAGAGAACAGGAGAAATAGTCTTCCCCAGGAAAGAGCACACCAATTAGTTGTGCAATACCAAGTGATCAGCCCTGAACCGTACATAAAAGTAACATGATATGACTTGATCGGGGATTTTTATATATATTTGTGAACACACACACACACACACACACACACACACACACACACACACGATTAATAATCAATCATTTGAAAGAGAGAAAAGGAGGGGTGTGTGGAAGGGAGGTAAAGGGTTGAAAGGGAGGGAGAAATGATAAAACTATATTAAAATCTTCAAAAATAAAAATGTGAAAATGTTAAATGTGATAGCAACAATATTCCTCCAGTTGCCACAGGGAAGCTCAATGGATCCTTAATGAGCCACTGATTCTACAATCATTAACCACTTAAAAATTCTCAAAAAGTCTTATTACCCAGATAACATGTCTTCCAACTTCAGAACATTTGTGCTATTTCTGTCATTGAATTTACATTGGTTTGACTCCAAAAAATGATGTGTGTGACACAGAAACTTTTGTAGAGATGTAAAAATTGATGGTTTCTCTGTGATTTCCATCTCAAAGTTCAACTGATTTTCACATAGTAACAGATTGCCTTAAGAATGCTGGTTAAATTTTGCTGGATGGTGGTGGCACATGCCTTTAATCCCAGCACTCGGGAGGCAGAGGCAGGCAGATCTTTGTGAGTTCGAGGCCAGCCTGGTCTACAGAGCGAGATCCAGGAAGGGTGCAAAGCTACACAGGAAAACCCTGTCTCGAAAAACAACAAACAAACAAACAAACAAACAAACAAATGTGTGTGACTATAATGTTTTAATCTGAGGAAGTTAGTCAAGCAAGTATGTATTGTACATCATTTTCCTGGTCAAAACATAGGGAACTCTCTCAAGTTACCCTTAATCAACTACGTTGACAATCTTGCTTCATTTTATACTTGAGTGCCCTAACATTCATGTTAGTGTTTGGCACATTTTTTAAAATGTCACTTGGGAGGGGGTACATTAGATGATTTACTTTACCTGTCTTAATAGTTCTTGAGTTAGCTTAGGGGTTTCATACACAATTTATATATCCACTTATCAAATTTAAGGAGTGATGTTCTGTTGCCATTAGAACTCTGAAATTTATCCAAAAGTTCTTTGGGAACTAGACGACTAGGGAGATCAAGCATGTGTACCATGGAGATGAACACAGAGGCTGACAATCCTGACACTTACTATGACACAGCACATGAGATAGCTGTTGCAGTTTTTCTGAGTATCACTTTATTTATGGTAATATAATGTGGGGCTCAAAAGCTCATCATGGACAAGAAGGCAGGGGGTAGGGAACTCCTATTAGAGAAGCATGTGCTCTATGGGAGCCCTGCTCCGTCGTTAGTTAAGTGGTACCATTCATTTAAGATTATCTGTTGTTGCTGTTGGGTTTTGTGGTTGTTATTGTTAGTACAGAATAGACCTAATCTCTTAATTATTGAGATGGGAAATCTAGTCACATGGCACAGAATCTGGTTCACTGTGGGTGCTTCCTCCATGGATTTCTTACCCAACTTCATTATGCTCCATTTCATTTCCACTGTTCTCTGCAAACACATGATGAAGTAAGTGGTGTAGCACTAGTTTCTTCACACATTCCTTCGGCAAACATTGACTAAGAACCTTCTTCATGGCGAGACCTTCACCAGTTACCAGGAACTTAATTTTCAGTATGAAAGCACCTCTCAATTGATCCTTTCTACTGGGATTCCTCTGGACAACTGATGAGTCCTAGGTCTTTAGTTAATGCTTTCTTTGGCATCTCCAATGCTAATTCTCATTTTGCTATTCTCTGACTGTTCTTGGCAACTTTGTAGGAATCTCTTCCCTTATCTGCTTTCTACCTTGATGTTTTCAGAAGGCCACTAACTCTTCCGGTTATTTTTCTCGTTTCCTGACATGTTTCTAGGTAATGGCATTGTAACTCTTACCTTATGTTTGTCTAGCCCTCTTCTAGTTCCAGTGTCAACTCAATGAGTTACCAAAACATTTCTTTAAAAAGTCTTCCTAATCTCTCCAGTGTGTCTCTTACTAGATCCGGTTGCTCAGTTGATAGAAGACACACCCAACCAACTTACCAAGCTAAAATGTTCATCTTTTCATTTAACCCTTGCCAGTCACCAGTTATCGACACTATTTCATCTGAAAAGCATTTGCCACCCACAAATTGTGGACAGCATATGCATCTTATTATCTATGGGAGATGTTAATATTTATTAATGATTTTAGCAGTGTCTTCTACTCTAAACATCAGTATTCTTTGGCTGGAGATGTGGCCCCATGGTAGAATGCTTCACATATATGAAGATATTTCACTATCATTTTTCTATGTTCACCTTCTGCCAAATTTGTAGTATACTGTTTATTCTAAAGAATTATAATACATTACTAGAAAAATATAAAAATAGATGCCTAGAGTTCAATGTAATATAGATTTTTTGAATGCTAATTTTAAAAATATTTCTATTTTATCTACTAAGAATTCTGGTAAAGTATGATTTTCTACATCATTGAAATTGATTTTTATAGATATTAATATGTGGCTAAACATTTTAAAGGAACAAATTATATCTATGGTTCTATAGCCAGTGTCCTATTAGTAGCAAAAGACAAACTATGGATACAAAGTGATTAATGAATGTGGATACTTAATGTGTGCAGATACAACAAAATATTACTGTCATTATTCCTAATGATGTTGTAAATGCATGGGTATGGTTACTACATATAAAAATAACAACTTGTTTCAGATAATTTTGTTGTTGATATATCAATATACTTTCATTGTAAAAAAATGATCTAATCTTGAGTATACCCACAAGTTCATATATCTTTCATAAAGACTATTGAACATGAATTTCCAGGCACGATGGGAGAGGGTATGAAGGCCATCTTAAATTTTCAATAGTAATCTAAACTATTTTTCAACCATTGCAATAGTATTTTAAAATGTATTTTAGAGATTTTCTATTTGGTTACAACTGCTTAACTATGATCATTCATCTTGACTGTGGATTTTCTTTCTTTCTTCTTTCTCTCTCTTTTTGTTTTTAAGAAAAAAAAAATATCTGATATTTTCCCAGTTGGCTTGAATCCCCAAGGTCCAAATACACTGTATGTTTGAGGTGTTTCTTCCTTCATTAATAACCAAGCTACACTTGGCATAGAGGGCAGCCCTGCTCCACCACTCTGTCTTATTTCTTGAGCTAACACCTGAAGCTTGCTAACCTGCACCAGGCTAGAGACTGACAAGCTCCAGTGACCCTGCTCTTTGCCCCTCCTCAACAGAAGACCACCCAGCTTTTCATGTGAATGATGAGGATTCCAATCCATTTCCTCACACTTTTACAGCAATTCCTCTTGTCTACTGAGTCATCTCCTCAACCCTAGATTAATCTTCATATAATAATTCCTTTTTCCTTTTTCTGTAACCTTGGTTGTTGTGAATGAAAAATAGTAGGTGATTATGGAATATCAAGTACCTTTAAAAACAGTTAAAATATGTCTACATGACTGGTGTCACCAGGGCAAGCTTATTTATAATCTCAGAAATAAAGATACTGAGGGTGAAAGATCTAAGTCTGGTCTGTCTCAACAATCAGCATCAAACATGTTATCAGACAAGTCTGAAAGTGTCTATGTAAATGTAATAGAACTTGTAACTGAGGACTCAATAGCAATGTCATTGAGTAGATCCTAATCATTTGAGAGCTAATCCCAAAGAAGGCTATCACTAAATGATGGGTTCTGTGTATTGTATGAAAGGCTCTGGTTTGGGATCTCTTTGTTCTGTCTTAAAACCATTTTAATCAATGGTTTTAATGAGAATTGAATGTGAGAAACCTCTTTGGCATGAAAACCAACTCAAGAACAATAAAAATGTTTATGGTCACAAAAGAAGAGAGTTTCTCCCATGGCATCCACAAATACATTTATCTCTGATTTTTCTTTGTGTTTCCATTTTGTTTCTTTTCCCTGCACTTGCATTAATTTCCTTTGAATTCTTGTGAATTACTTCTTTCTACATGCTTATAATTTCAGGATCTTTGCCACAATTGTGATTACACCTGACCTTTCCACTCAAGTGCTGACTTCTAATTGGAATGTCTTTGAAGAAATTCACGCATATGTCCCAGGATTAGCACAGTTCACATTTTAATAGAATTTTTTCCAAAAGAAATCGAAAGCATCAATACATATTTTTGTATGTACATTCTTGATAGTTAAAATTTAATTAAAATGTAAGAGCATGTGGAATTTACCCTATTTTATACTTTTAACTGTGCACACTTAGGCGTTTTGGCAAAGCCATACAATATTGTAACCAGTACAGCAATCCATTGGTAAAAAGTTTTATCGCCCCATAGAATTTCCTTACACTTCTTTTAAATCAACTCATCTCATATGACAGACCAAGATACTATTCCACCAAAGTCCATTTTGACAAACTAGTGAGTTCAAAGTATAGAGGGTGGGTAAGGGACACTTACAGGAGTGTTGGTGACTTCAAAGCAGTGATATCACAGTAAAGTCTTACACTGCCATGGATGACCATATAGATGGTGTAATGATTTGAATAAGAAACAGCCTCCATATGTTCAGGTATTTGAACATTTGGTACCCAGTTGGTGGTAGTGTCTAGAGAACATATAGGGCAGGCACAGCCATGATAGAGGAAGTACCTCATTTTTGGAGAGTCCTGTGAGTTTAGTTCCATGTCACTACTTTTCTCACTCTGACTGGGTCTGATGTGAACTTTCAGCTTTCTGCTTCTGCCACCATGCTTCACCATGCCTCCCCAACATGACTGTTAAGAAGCCATCTGAAAACTGCAGGCCAAAATAAACATTTTAGTCTCTATGTTGCTTTTAGTCATGGAGCTTTATCATAGCAACAGTGAGTTAACTAATACAGACAGAATGCCTGCCTTCCATTACCCTTTTACCTTCTATGTATTCTAGCATGTACCAAGATTAGGAAGCCACACGTGACATGAATATTTGTCTGGCTGAAAGGTGCAAGATGGAGGGACGGACATCTGGTTTGAGGATCTTATGATTCCCATTGCAACCTCTGTGAGGAAAGGTGGGAAGGATTGGTCTTGAGAGTTCTATACAAGTAGTTATAGATGCTTTGATGAAGATGGTAATGATTGTTATGCTTGAAGGACAGAGTTCTACAGTACATGCCTAGGTCTTGCTAAAACAGAATGTCATTTAAGTTTTCTTTTCCCCCCCACATCCCTCCAATTTCTGCAGATACAGTGCATTGGCTTTGTTTGTTTGTTTGTTTTTTTGATTTTTTTTTTCAAGGCAGTGTTTCTCTGTGTAGCTTTGTGCCTTTCCTGGAACTCACTCTGTAGACCAGGCTGGCCTCAAACTCACAGAGATCTGCCTGCCTCTGCCTCCCGAGTGCTGGGATTAAAGGCCTGTGCCACCACCACCTAGCTGCACTGGAATTTTTTAAACTTTCTTTTTATTTATTTGTGTGTTTCACATCATGCATCTCAGTCCTATTTATCTTCCCATCCTTTTGTACACTCCTTCTGCCCTTCCAACCTCCCTCCCAAAATAAAATAACATAAAGAAAGGAAAGAAAACCTCACTATTGAAGCTGTAGTGTGACACAGTGAGTCACACAGTATACCCTTTAGTCCATATATCTTTCCTTGCAACTGTCCATTACAAATAGTCATTGGTCTGCCTTGTGGCCTCTGGTTTCTGCTACACCATCATTACTGGGCCCCCACTGTGTGTGTGTGTGTGTGTGTGTGTGTGTGTGTGTGTGTGTGTGTGTGTCTGTGTGTGTCTGTGTCTGTGTATAATGGATAAATTGTAAGAGATGCTCAACAAGATGAGAGGCAGTCACATGAAACTGATTGGGATGCTGAGGAACCTATTAGTGACTAGAACATATGATACTTTATTTTGAGGGATGACATTAGGAGTAATGAAGTCTAAGCCTCAAAAACACATGAGCTAAATTCAAGAATGCTTTACCAAAGCACTCTAAAGACTGAGACTACCTACTGAAATAGCCCTCTGTCAGCTCCATTGTCCCAACATGCCTTTTTCAGAGGGCACAGATCACTAACTATCCAGGTATACAACTCTAACCGATTTTGGCTTCCCATTATCTGTACCAAAGTCTGGAAGAAGTTAGGACATTTTGGGGGGTTCATGTTAGTGGTTACATTACTGCCCATTTTTCAATTTTCATTGCTGAGTCCCTTACTAGTACTAGATATAGTACCAGTGTGGACTTTTCCAGTGGGTACTTACTCCTTCTCCCTGGAGTGTAGACTCACTGCTAAACCTCAGACCCCTCTCTAGAAAAACAACCAAGGATCATTAGCTATACAGCAGCACTTCATTGTATTTAGATCATATTCATTGCAACTCTCACTTGGTCTGGCTCAGAAACTTCTCATGTAAGTGATCAGGTCTCTTGTTTTCCATTTTGGATGTCAGGCACTTCCTTCCTGAGATCTCTGATAAAATTGTCCTCACTGTTTTCCAAGCTGAAATTCTTCACCCATACCTATTTAAATTGATTAGAATTTCCTGATGCACCTGTCTCCAGATGTGTCTTGAAAATTTCCACCCATGAAACCCTTGGACTCTTGTTTGTTTTATTCAACACTAAGCCTCTAGTACATAAACTTCAGTCCCTGGGACATTAGTGCTATGAGAATCTGCCAGGTAATTGTGCTCTAACAAAAAACACCCTCCTTCACCCAGATTATTGTTTTTATACCTGCTTAAGTGTCAAGCTTCCTATCATCTTAGCTTACTTCAGACGTTGCCAATACATTTCATGGAAAATATTTCAAATATTTGAATTTTGGTATTTTTCCTTCACTGATCAAACTTTTGCAATAACACTATTTACTGATGACACTAGTGAATGGTGGTACTAATGCATCCTCTAGTCTCAGGACCTGCTTTGGATTAATAAACTGTCAAGTATCACTGACAAATCTAAAATATGTAGTAGTTATTTTGAAACTCCTTCAAAACTCTAGCCAGTTTCTTACTTCTCTCCACATTACAGGGAGAGATGTCGAATGATGAGTTCCTGTCGATTTCAGAGGTAATTTAGCAAATGGAATAGAGTCGTTGGACATGAAGGGAACAGAGAATCCGCAAGACGATTTTCATTCTGCCTTTACCAAATTTGAGACACCACAAACAAGCCACGGGTTTCTAAATAGGGCAAGGACACTTTCAAAATTGAAATCTTGATTATATCACCTGCGTGCTAAGCTCTGCACTGCATGAAATTTGAGATTGTTTTGCTAATGTTCAAAGCCCAGAGAGTCTGAGTGGTGACTGTCTAGGATCAGCAAGGAGGCACACCACAGCTAGTTCCTGGAGTTGAATTATTTGAAATTGGCAGGTGGCTTCTCTTTTTCCATAGATTTATTTCCCCTTTTCCTGACAGTGCATGTGTTTGGTGAGCTCCAGTGTTTATTTAGCTTCTGCATACATTCCTTAGGATTTGTTTTATGTGTGGTTTGGGGGTTGCTTATGTTTCTTGTTATGCTTGGCTACTTCTAGAAGGAGAAGTGGTGGTGGTCTGCTTTCAGTTGGCAGTCAAAACAAATGCGATACTCGTTTTGAATATCTGGCTTTGAGTTTTCATATGAAAATACAAGCACCATTTACATAAGCATATTGCTTGAACTCAATTCATTTTAGACCCCTGAGTTGTCTCTAAAAAAAAGTGCCAACCAACTCTGGAGCTGTTTAAGAGTGAGCATCAGAGCAAAAGAAACATGACTAGTGAGGTTAAGCCTGTGCCTCCACAATCGCTCCCAAAGAACAGGGCTTACTTCTGCACAGTAGCATAAAGCTATCCCAATGGGAAGAATTAATGCTCCCATGGGTGCCTTCTCCTTCCTTACCACCTTCTTCATTGTTCATTAACTCTGTTGTTAGCAATGAGCATTTGCACTCTGCATCCCTGGAATTTGGACATATTGGGGTTCTAAGTGAACAGGAGCAAGCAAAAGAAAAGAACTGGAATAATCTGAAGGAATTTGTGATCCAAACATCCTCTATTACTATTAATATTTTCATTGAAAAGTTCTCATCATTTTTTTTGCTTATTTATGTGTGTGATATAAATGCATGTAGGTGTGTTTGCACATTATAGGCACATGTGTGGGGTGTTGGAGGATATATGTTCATATGTGTGCCTGGAGGCCTGAAGGTGAGATTGGGTGGCATCTTCGAATTTATTGCCCATTTTACTTTAAGGAGACAGGACCTCTCACTGAACCTGAAGATCTCATATGTCAGCTAGACTAGCTAGCAAGCTTGCCCCCAAGTATCTCTTCTCAGCCCCTGAGATTACAAGCAGGCTATCTTACCTGCCATATTTTATGTGAATACTGAGGATCTGATCAATCCTCATGCCTGCCTTGCAAGTGCTATACCATCTGCCCAGCCCCTGATACTGCCAATTTTAATAGCAACTAACAGTACCATGCCATTAGGATTCACTATCAGAACAGATCTCTTTGAGAAGGTACTTCTTGGTTCCCTACAGTCATGAATTTCAGAACATTTACATCCTGTCTTGTTCTTCTGCTTGTTTCTTAATTTTTTTTTCCATTGTCACCAATCTATTTGGTGCTAGCTCTTCTCTAAGGTACTGTCCATATACTGCTGCTCTTCTGCTGGGAATACCCATAGGCAGTGTCATCCATGTGCATGGCTGCAGCTACCATAATAACAGATCAGAATGTCAGTGACCCTTTGAATTTCTTTGCTGCAGTCTCCACTCAAAGCTTCATGCAGACTCAGTTACAGCTGTTTATTAGAAAATCCATTACTAATAGTTAACACTTTAAATAGATGTTTATCCTAAATCAGTTATCTCTGAAAGCTATGAAGCTTCTCACATCCTGTGTCTCTTGAATCACTCTCTTTCTCCAGTGACTACAGATGACCATCCCATCCAAGACCTGATTCTCTTCTGTAAATGCTGCCTATCAACTGACCTTTATATATTATGTGAGGAGTTGTCCATGTATTTCAGTGGGGACTGTTTTCCTAGTGTTTTCAAGGTCCTGTGTTTGATACTAGAATTTTCAAAACAAACACAATCATTTATTTTTCATTTAGACAATTGTGGCTTCACAAATGCTCCATCTGATTTTTGGTTTTCGGAATCTTTGAAATATATCTCTGTGTATATACAGCATACAAAACTCAAATATGTATATTACACTCATATACATATTTATACATATATGTATTGATGTACAATAGATGTAGTTTATAGTTACATCATTTCTTGCTTAAGAAAATCTCCCTACATTTCACTTTCATATTTGTGATAAAGTATGGTGCATTTAACAGGACATCCTAAGACTTAGTGCCACTTTAATGACTTAACGCTCCCTGGCTCATTGTTTAGTCTCTAGGAGCCTTGGTTACAGCCATGACACTATAAACTGCTCTGTGCCAGCATGCCTATCTTTCCTCTTACCATTTCCTAGTTGAAAAACTTCTTTAAAAATCAAGTTGTCTCATCTAAAAATTTCAGGGAACTCTCTTCAATGAAATTATAAGTCATTCTTCTTTATTCTCACAAAAATATTAAGGATATGTTACACTGTATTGTAGACATCCTTTTGTTTTATTTGTCCTCTGGAAACCACTGCTATTGGCTGGAACACATACTACTCTGTTTCTTTTCCTTATCTGCTAACACAGAACCTGAAGTGCAACAATAAATAACCCCTAATTTACTCATAAAATAATGTAGTTACAGAAGACATTGAAGCTTATTCTTTCTAGTATTAAATTTTGCACATAAGAATGCTCACAAAGCTCCCCTCCACATCAAGCTATTACTGGGTTTTCTAGACATTTGTGTGTGTGTGTGTGTGTGTGTGTGTGTGTGTGTGTGTGTGTGTTCTGCCTTTGGCACTGCCTCACCCTTTAACTTGTTCATGTTCCAGTGGGGTTCTCAAGTTGAATGACCACACTCAGATATCCTCAGAGAATCAAAGCTGTCGCTTTGTCTTTTCTCTTCCATTGTTGCTTCCATAAACGGATGTGTATGTTCATACATATGGTGTCAGTCAAGTTTTCAAAAGGAAAAAAGGTCACCATGATAAGCTACATACTGTTGCACTAGAATATATTACATTAAAAGAGGAAAGTTGGCCAGCTGGAAAACAAGAAAGGAGCAAGTTTCCTTTTTGATACAGTGCTTTCTAGACCTTCTGTGGGGCTCAGGCTTATTCTTGGCTCTCTGGTCACCTCAAAGCTGACTGCTGGCGACCTTCTCAAAGAAGTAAGTTTTCAGAAAGATAACTAAAAACAAGAATAAAAAGTTTATATTTTAGTTGAGGTATTTGGAGTTGTAGAAGATATCTATGACTGGGATGCTTAAGTTTAGCCTTTATCACAAGACATTACTCTCAATTTCTCTTTAAAATGAGCATATGGTTGAAATAGTATTAAAGGACACAGCCATCAGAGAAGCATGGAAGAGCGTTGTAGGTATGAAACAGAGATAGCGGTACCTTTCCTGTCTCCTTTTCTCAACTTACTACATCAGAGAAAGAAGTTTGATGTCTCAAACAATTTCTTGAAATATAAAGTGTATTAAAATATTAGAGCAAAAGTAATTGTGATATGAAAAGGTCATGTTAGCTTCTCCCCCATGTCCAATGTCTGAAGGTACTAAAACTTCTGCTATGGATATAGACACTTTGAAATCCAATGTTCTTCTCATACTTGTTATAGCTGTCTATTGTTCCTTATTTGGGAAAGTGTCTTTCCTATAGACAGTCCTTAACATCAGGAGTAAACTCAAGCAGAATTCCTATATAGTGTGGAATATAGTGATTAGATCACATACTGCCGTACAGGTGAAACAATTTGCAGTGATTGTAAACACTAGAAACACTAGAACTAGCCAATAACATTGGGTTTCTCTAGACCTCTGTGTGTTCTCTCACTCCTCTGGACATTCAAAATCCTTCTCCCCACTCTCAGCCATGCCTATTTTCTAGTCTCTTTCTTCAAGATCTTCCTTCTCATTGGAATACTTTCCACCTCTCCCTCTACACTGACACGGAGAGACTATTTCTTGACTGTCTTCTGTCTTTCATATCCTTTTCTTTTGGGCCTTGCCTTAAAACATAAACCAGATGAAGTCCTATTATAAAAACCTTTCAGGGAAGTTATCACAGATTCTTATGACACATTGTGCCTTGCTTTCTTAACTCCTGTTTTCAGGAGCCGGTAAACGCTCATTATTTGAGTTGTTCATTTTGTTTGAATCTGACCCAGTTGGTGGCATACTAGAGATTGCAGATTTCCATTTACTGAATGCATGAATGGCTGGTTGAGTTTGTGTTTAGATAAGCAAACAAGTGTGCCTCACAGTGCTACCCAAGACAACAGTGAGATTTTTGTTGATGTAACAAACTGAGGAAAACACTTCTCCTTTTCCTTTCTGGGCTTTTGTGTATTGGGCATCATATTTTTTCCTTGACACAAAATGCCACTTATGATCTTTCTCTAGTATAGAATCTCCTTATACTTTCAATCCATCCTCTCTGCTCTCCCTCTCCATTTGCGTCTAAGCCTGGTGGCAGGAGGAAGGAGCACACTTACACCTACACTCTGCTTTCTTTTCCTTTTTCTTTTTCTTGTAGTTGTGGTTAGCTTCACTTGCACTTCGCTTTCCTGCACCCTGTGCGTGTTCCTTTCTCACCCCGAGACACTGTTTGATGGTTCTTTGTGTGGGTTAAATATAAGTGTATGTTCCTTGAAGTTCTCTCTGGTCTCTGTGCTGACCCTGACTGTACCAAAATTTTACTTCCTTTGCATTCATGTCTGCGCTTGTTATGGCAACTTCTCCCCAGCCTTTTGAATTTCCTAGTATGTCTAAAGCATATTAAGGTCAGAATTGATGTCTCCATAACAATGAAATCCCAACTGTAGTATCAACTGTAGTATTTATTTTGGTGTTTTAGCCAGTGAAATTAATAAATATTTGTCCGATTTCCCTTCAGCATGTAGAACCTTATTTAGTGATTGACTGCCCTTAGGTGATAAGAAAAGTTGTATTTAGAAAATGACTATATCTGACTCTTTAATTAGTTCCTGGATGATCTGTACATAGATTACCTTCTAAGTACCATTTCCCATTACAACATCAAATCCTTCAATGGTTAGTGAAATGTAGGCATGACTTGGTGTCTGTGGGGTCTTGTCATTTTGTTGTTGAGTCCCTCTAGATACACCATGTCACTCTGCCTCTGCTGTTTTATTTCTGAAATTCACATATTTTCTATTTATTTTTACACTTTTGATTCTTGAATATATCTGTACTGAGGCATGAGGACATGAGTGTGGGTCAGTAGCCTCAGATCTTTCTGAAGCTGGATATATAGGTGACTGCTATCAACCATATGTGGGTACCCAGTAACAAAATTGGGTCCTCCACAAGAGTTGTACACAGTCTTAACCACCTATATATCTCTCTAGCCCACACACTTTCTTACTTTGTGTTTTTCTGTGTGTCAGAATTACCACTCATATATAGTTTACAATCCTTGTTGACCTTATCTTCCTCATGAAAATTTTCCTGCTTGCCTCTTTCCATTTCTCAGTATAATTTGTCACCATTCCAACTATAATTCCTTAAAAGGCTTCATTCTTCTACTTACAATGTGTTGTGTTCTAGTTTGCCTGCTAACTTCGGCTCCAAAGCTGATTAGTGGTTCTTCCTGATAAATGGCTGGGGTTGGCTTATTTGTGCTCTTTGCAAAGACTGGAAAAGTAGATCGATAGTTTTTCTATGCTTCTTGTGTGGGGAGATAAGATAGTTAAAGTTACTTGAAAAACTATTTTTCTACCCTATATAAAGGTCAGAACTGAGGTCTCTCATAACAATGAAATTTCAATTATAGTATCAACTGTAGTATTCAGTTTGGTGTTTTAGTCAGTGCAATTAATAAATAATTATCTAATTTCCCTTCAGCATGTAGAACCTTACTTAGTGATTGACTGTATCCTGTGAAAGACTTAATGCAAGCAAATTTCATCAAAATTGTGCATCCCCACTCTTGTTTTACAAACTCTGTAAATTGGGAATTTGATATAGTGTTACTACCCTACTCATGGATTTATTTTTGGACTTTGAAATTTCTTCCAACATGAAAATAATTAAACACATCTACATATTAAAAGTACATTTGGTTTTGTTTTTAGTAAATGCTAAAATTCTATGTAATAGCACAAATGTTTTAAAAGAAATTTCTTTGTGACATGCTATCAGTAAGTTTTTGATTTGTATATTGTTTGTGTACATAAATGCACAAATTCAAATAAAAACATTCCAATCAAAAGGAAGTCACAAGTTGTAGAAAACAATTTTCCAAATGTAGCAAGCCTCATATAGAAAAGATACCTCTTGTCTGCTCTGGCAGTGAGGCAGATTATCTTTCTCTCCCACTTCAAATCATTTGCCAAAAAGGGAGTCCTCTCCTGTATACATTGAAATGATGCCAAGCCACAATCATCTACACTGCGGTAGCATCTCGGGATAATGTGACACATGCTGCCCAGGCTCTGTCTTCACAGGTCTTGCCCTATGTCAGCCAGTGCTGTATGTCTACAGAAAAAAAAAAAATGCTGCCCAGAATGAGCCATCTTTTTCAGGTCTATCTTGTTAATAATGCAGGATTAAATGCTACCTAATAGTTCTTTCCAAAATATTAGACACAGTTTTCACCTATTCGCATTTTTCTGAAGCTACATAAAACACCCTAGCTTTGTCTGTAAGTAAGACATGACCTTCAGGTGTTTGATGGAGAACACAGATCAGTGGCATTTTAGACACACCCCCTTAGGCATTTTCTTTCTTCAGGTCTGTACAATATAAATAGGCAAGAGATTCACCTTCATAAAGATTTAGTGTACAACATCTTCATGAATCAAGACAATCTATGTTCTTTGTATATGATGAGTCCCATAGTATCAGTACACAGGAACAGAAAAATCAAGATACCATTAGAAAATAAATTCAAATACAGAAAATGTATGACAGACGATTTCTCTACTTTGGTTTACAATATTCAGCTTTGAATTTTCTGGTGAATATCATCTTACTTCAACTAATCCTTTGGCATTTGTGGATAAGAGAAATGTTCAATGAAAAGACAGCATGTTTCTCTGACTTAATGAATGTGCTAAAAATCTATCTATGTGCAACATAACTAATATCTCATTCTCATAGTTAGTCTTTTCAATGAATGAAGGCTCTGGTTTATTTTTATTGATTTTTAAATATACTAAAGCTTATGCTTTAACATAGTTGAAAAATCTGAGAAGAGAATAGGTGAAGAATGGCAAAGTATAAGATCTGATGGTAGTTGGTTAGGGAAATTTTATCCAAAGGATTGCTGTGGATTATTATAATTCTGTGTGCTGACACATCTTACCAATAAAATTTTAGACAATTTCCCAGTCCACAAAGTTATTCAACATCAGCACCCCAATGCTAAATCTGTGAAAGGAGGATAGGAGCCCCTTTGCCCGAGAGTCTCACATGATCTGAAATATATTCCAAGCAGGCATCTGTTGGCTTTCTGAAAACCTGATGCCCCATACTATTGTTGTGAATTGTCTTCAAGAGACGAAAGAGAGAAAAGATATGGATGAAATAATTGGGTCCTTATTCAATAAAGAATTATAACAAGTTCAAAGCTGTAGAACTAGGGACCGGATCCTACTTGACACTGCTTAAACCAAAGATGCTTGGAAGCTAACATTTCCCTAGATGTATCAAACAAGCACTAGCACTTAAGACCAAAACAAATCACATGATCATCTGTATTCATTCACTTACACATTTTTTATCTAATGTTCTTAGAACACCATAAATCTTTGTTCAAGGTAGAATTGACACATTCCATATTCACTCATGAAGCAGTGAAACTCCTCCATACCTGAAATTCAATTTAAAGTAATATTGTCCAATTACCAAAAGGCATAAATTATTTTAACATCAAAAACAGAAAATCTAAAGTTTGTACATGTATACACATAAATTATGCGATTTGCAGTTTACTAATAATTTTTACTTAGTGTTTTTTTTTTTATTGATCCAATGTCAGGATTGTTTAGGTCAATTTTCATTTTAAAAGATTACTTGCCATTTTACAGTCTCTGAAGAGCCAACACAGGGGAAAAGTTAATCTTCAGATTGAGGAACTCTGAATATGATCGTGAAAGTAATCAAATACAATGGCCTTTTCCATTTATCTAGAAATTTTGATAAAGGAAGTCCTTGGTAATGTTTAATTAAGAAGTATGAAAAATATTTAGGAGTCTTTTGGTGAAACATAACTATGTTGAATAATAAACATTCTCTGCTATTAAAGTTCAGAAAACTCTTAAGACACTTGAATTCAGAGACAAATAGATTTTAAACATCATCTGAAACCTCAGGTGAGAAACATTTTCTAGATTTGCTGTGCAGTCATTAATTTTTAAAAGGGGAAACTATGGCATGAAAATTGTAAAGAAATGTCTCAACAGATGTAAGTATTTAGTTGGCAAAATACATTTAAAGAAAAGTTGCATCAAAGCACTTCTTGACAATTTAATAATCAGTTGTATTTGTTGAGATTTATCAAAAAAGTGGAGGAAGTTACCCTTCACTTTTCAGCATTTACCCAAGAATTTTTGGTATGTAACATTTCTTATTCTCAATACATTTTTTAATGTTGGGACTTTTCATCTAGTCCTCTCAGTTTTCCAAGGCAAGGCCATCTTTTAAAGACCTGAATATCAGAGAGGAAATAGAGTGATGCAGTTTTAAAAACAAAGAACAAGGAGGGTGACCAGTATTATATGAAGTTGCAGAGACTCTCCAAAAGTGATGACAAAAGAATTTCTTTACAGAGGCCCTTATGATGAACTGTGTGGGTAAGTTGAGCAAAGATGTCACCAGACTCCCAATCTACCACCTTCAGGGGTTCTTAGGCCTCTCTAGGGTTAACATAAACCAATATATGTGTTTAGTAAGCCAAGTAATTAGGAGGCTTCAGAGTTATAGTACAGACTTCATGTATCTTCAATGGATTATCTTATAATAAACACTTTTTTGAGAACTTCACACACAAGCACTTCATCTGCATCACCCCTGCCACTCTCTACCCATCCTCCAATGCCTTCTTCTGTATCCTTTCAAATCCATGACCTCTTCTTTAATTAGTATGTTTGTGTGTGTGTGTGTGTGTGTGTGTGTGTGTGTGTGTGTGTATATATATATTATACATATACATATATTATTTAAAAGTACAAATGAATACAAAGTACCTCAAAGAAAACATTTTCATTTTCAAACACCTGGGCCATCTCACTGTCTCTCAGCTTTTTTCATGATAGCTGAGCTTTACATTCAGATCCTGAGCGATCCCTTTTCATTTCAACATTGGAGACCTAAGCTTTCTGTGGCCCTAGATTGTGTGCTCTGTATTCTCTTTTCTTTCTGTGAAGTTACCCCTGGAATTAGGATCTCACTTAGGAGAGAGTTTTACTAGGGATAGCTGAAGAGAGTACACATTTGAGTATACAGCACAACTCTAGTGACCAAACAGTATTCAGAATCTGCTGTTCTGCAGAGTACTAAGTTGAATAAAAGAACAGATATGAAAGGGCTGATATTTTCTTTTAAACAGGTGTTTAAAAATTAAAAAACTAATTTTGAAATCAAGAGAATCATCCCAACACATATAAAAGGAGTTTGCTATTAAAGTATCAATCTAATAATATCTTGAAAGTATGTATGTGTCCGTGTGTGTGTGTGTGTATGTGTGTGTGCTTGAAAGATCACTAGCCAACTGCCCATAGTTACTATTATTTTCCTAAACCAATATATCTTTTGACTATATCTAAACATTGATTTATACACCCACAGAGAAATGTAGTTCACAACTCTCATGAAAAAAGCTTCTGCACAACAGAAGACGTATATTACAGAAATCCACAACTAGTCAAAGTGCAGAGAAAAAGGGACTATGGAGTGTACAGACCCTATTAGTATATCTATAACTCAAACCCTACACCCAGGTCTTAGGGAACATCACAGAAGAGGGTACAGAATGACTAAAAGATAGTGGACCCAGATGCCAAATGTAAGAGTGTTTTCTAGACATGGAAGGATATCAAACCCACAAAATCTCAACATTTTGGTTGTCTAAACTAGACTTGCATACTGACCACACCAGTGATCAGAGAAATTTCAAAATTCCCCAGTTCTATGTGAAAAACTACTGGTGTTCAACTCTTGTTTAGAAGAGAACCAGGTTTTCTCCAGGGACAAGCCCCCTGATAGATTATCACATCACAAGTGCTTCTCCCTAAACTCATGTACATAGGGGCAACACTGAATGGACCCCAATTTTTTATTGTATTCTAACATTTATCTTTATGACCACAGATAATTAAAGCTCTCAACTCTCATTAAATAAACTGTTTTTGCAGCAGTAGAGGCTTCTGTATAACTACTGAAGAAGAGAGTATAAATCTGACAATAAGAAGGAGTTGGATAGTGGAAAGGGATTGGTGGAAATAATGTAGAAAATAATGTGAATACAGTGTACTCATGTATCATATTACTCCTAAAATAAGAAGCTTAGCAAAATAATTACAGATAGTCAATTTTAAATAAATACTAAAATATAGATGAAACGCTTAACTCTTGGTGTTGTATGTGATTGAAGGTTAATTTTTTTTTTAAGGAACTTTTTATTCATTTTACATACCAACCACAGACCTCCCTTTCTTCCCTCCTCCAGCCCCTCCATCCTTGCCCTCAATGCACCCCCCCCATTTCCTCCTCCAGCAAGGTGTAGCCTCCCATGGGGAGTCAGCAGAGCCTGGTACATTCAGTAGAGGCAGGTCCCAGCCCCTCCCACTGCATCAAGGCTGTGCTAGATGCCCCACCATAGGTAGTGGGCTCCAAAAGGCCATCTCATGCACCAAGGATGGATCCTGATCCTACTGCCAGGGGCCCCTTAAGCAGATCAAGCTACACAACTATCTCACTTATGCAGAGGGCCTAGTCCAGTCCCCTGGAAGCTCTACAGCTCTTGATCTAAATTTCTTAAGTTCCCACTAGTTCAGTTTGGTTTTCTCTGTAGTTTTGCCATCATGATCTTAACGCCCCTTGCTCATAGTGAAAACCAAAGCACACAGAAGAGCTTCATGCCATGTAAATAAGTCTGTATATCTTAAAGAAACAACATTCCATTATTAATTCAGTTTTACTTCCAATTCTGACGTTATATTATTGCAAATCATTTTAAATCAATACATTTGTTATTATTGAATGTTTTGTGCATGATGAGTACATGTAAGCATGGGTGTCCCATTGCTACAAGACTCATGTGAAAGTCTCATGATAATGGGATTTGATTCTCTCCTTCAATCTGAAGTCCAGGTCACCAATCTTGAATGGCAAGGGCTTTCACCAGCTAATCAATCCATCCTGCTGTCTTGCTATGGATTATTTGTATTCAATAATAAATCTAAGTTATGCTAGTAACCTAAGTCCCTGCACAGATATAACCTACAATGATCAAAAATCTTGGTATTAGCATTTTATAGATACATTTTTTACCCTTCTTCCTTTTCCACCATATACATTTTAATTAGTTGAAAGTAGGACACAATTATCGTCAATAACTTGACTAATTTTTTTATATAATTTTGCGAATGTGCAAAGAACACCTAAATCTTTTTCACGTACTCACTCTGGAGAAATATTGATAACACCTAATTCTGTTTATTTGTAGAACGTTTGACACTCAGTAAACAATTAGAGTTTAAAAAGTAGAAGGATCACTTTGGAATTCCAGCAACAGGTTCCAAAGTATGCTCCAAAGTGTGTCGGATTAAAATAGTCTTTGTCAGAAGTATTCAGGGAACAAACTCTCCCCTCAGGAGAACAGACAGTATCTTCCTAAAGATTCAGAAGTGAGAAGAAAAGTGAATTTCATGTGGACTTGGCCACTGTCCCCACTGACTCTCAACAACTGGAGTCCTGCATCTTGCCCTTTATTAAATCCAAGTACTAGCCCTCTCCAGGGAACTTTCCAGAGTCTCTCATTCTCTGTTCTGGTGAACACACACTGGGATGGATCTTTCCAGTGAAGTCAGATAAAATGTATATAGAACAATATACGCTGTGTAACCCGCTAAGTAGTAAGGCTTAGAATCTCGAATTTTTAGCTGTCTTCTCAGACTAGCTTTCTGCGGGTAATCATAGACATGTTCTCACACTCTTTAAAAAGGGGTGCTGTGGCTTGCAGGTATAATTTTAACTTAATCACTGTTGATCAACCGCCTTTCTTATATAGTCTTCTAAGTGGGCAGGGTCACTAAATAACAAGCAGGACTCTAGAAATTAATTCCTATGAGTACTTATTACAACAGGATGATCTAGAGAGAGAGAGGGATTGTCTCACGTTGCCTGCTTGTGCTACTATTTATGCATTGTGATACCATGCGTGCCTGAACTAGTGATTGAGGAGAAAATCATTTTAATAGCAGTTGGCAGTTAGCCCAGAAGTCCTCCTCCATGCTATGGACAAGGCATTATGGAAGCTTGCAAAGATTAACATTCAGATTTATTTCTTTGTTTACTTTAAAAAATTTAAAGTAGCACTTTGCTCAATTGTTATGCCAAATTTGGTTTTTCATTTGAATGTGATTTAAATTTTTTCTTATCTGTCTCATCATTCTTAGCTTGGTGTGTTTGGGGAAATACAAATGCAACACTAAGTAAAAAGTGCATTTTGATCATCGTGCACCCCTCAGCGGTACGTCTGTGTCTTTGCTGCTTATTTCCATCTTTGGGAATCTTCCTTCTCTTTGACTATACCCACCTTTGCCTTGCTATATGGCATGAGCACTCGTAGACATAAACATTTTGTTCTTGGCTTACATGGTCTACACACATGGTTAAATAGTAGTATTAAGTCAAACATGAATATATAAAAAAGGACTTAAAACAGAAACACAGCCAGAGTAATCCAACCACATTGACTACTGGTTAATCAATGAGTGCTTGAAAGGCAAACCAACTGGACATGGTTTAATGTTGCTGCCATGCATAATATCTGTCAAGTTTCAGATGGAAAAGAATATAAAAATTTCTAGACTAGCATTGAAAATCAAGAGCTTTTTCCTGTGCCTTCCTCAGACTCCATGGTCTTGTAAAATGTGGTACTGTACAAGGTTGGGTTAAGAGACTCCCAAGATCACAGACTTCTTTGTATACATAACATTTATTTCCCCAACAAATTGCCATTTAGCTTGCCCTTCTCTCATCCCTTTCAGAGTCAGCCACATTTGCATGAAGTCATTCTGCATTTCACTCTTGTAGAAAGAGCCAGGCTAAACTTATGTCACATTATCTACCTCAGCTCTTATTTCTTTCTCATTTTTCTTCCCTTCCTCATGTATTAATTGTTACAGTGATTTCACTGGTCTCCCATTTTATTTTCTTTTTGCTCTCTGATCTTGTACACACCGTGGTGTCCTCCTGCTTCTATCTCAATATTAAATACCTTGCTTACACACCTCAAAACCAACCTTAAGGTCCACAGTCTTTCAGTGTTTCTCAGGATTCCTGAAATAAAGTTTTCTCAAAGAAATGTGACAATGCTAATCAATCATATTGAATAGTCTCTTTGTTCATTCACATCCTTATCTATTTACTCTGGACTTTTGATAACCATAAATTTTGACCCTTTCCACTTGATCATATCCTTTCTTTCTTGAGATTCCCAGAACATATGACAAAGGTTCAATGATAAGTATTATGAAAATGTCATGCTCTTTGCCATTAATACTTGATATACTAACTAAAAAATGTAATAATAAAAACTAATAACTGATCAACATTACAGATGGTCTTCATTTAATATAATCTGACTGACAATTTTGACAATGCATTTTGTTTTTCACATTTATGGCATTAATCAATAAGTTACATTAAATATTTTTAAAACAAGCAATAAAACTTACTTGCAGCAAAATCAAAACACTTAGAATACATGGTATATGATGTTGTTTCTACTTGCCTAGTCCTTAATGATAGAAACGTCAATAAATACACCAAAATGTCTTTAGCAACATATTTTCTCTCCTTAACAAAGTTTATGACATCCAGCATGAAATGCCATGTTCAAAGTGTGCTTAAGCATGTACTGGACACATAGTAGTAGGTAAATAAGTAATGTTAAAAGACTAGACAATTAGGATTGTATATAATTAATTAGGATTATAATAAACAAAATTTTTAAAATAATTAAATTACATATGATTTTTTACAAAACAGTAATATATCTGGGCACATCCTCACTTCATTATAATTAAAGTTAAATTTACTGGTCTACTTCTTCTCACACTATATCTAAGACACAAAAATATTTTAAGTTCCTAGTCAATTAATTTTCAAATGTAGTTTACAATTTATGGATCTAAATTACACTTGAATAGCATTCTCATCTTTCTTAGACTTTTATGGGTTTCATGTCGCTTATAATAGTTCCTGACTCCTGGATCACTATTTTCCTTCCAGGATAGATGCTCCATTTTCAAAAGTACTAACTATTAAGTAATTTTCAAAAACCATGCCAAAGGCCTGATTTGTGTCTCTTAGATTACATTAGAATTCTCTACTAATCCTGCTATGCTTTCCTCTAGTAATACAATAAAGAAAATCATATTAGTGTAGATATTTTGACTTTTTGAAATGTTGAATATATCTTCCAAACCCATTTTCAATGACAGTGAGCTGAGATATGTTTATTTTAGATTTTAGTGCATTTTTATATTGCTATTGTTATTTTAAAATATTTTTGGACAGTTAGCCAGTATATCCTCTGAATATGGCTTCAGAAATAGGGTTTTCTATAAAAGAATAAAAATACTTCTAATATCTTTATATTACTACATTCTTATTACTATAGTAATAAAGTGAATTTCATAGATTTATTTTTGAGAGACTGTGTACTAGCTCAGAGGCTTGGAATTTACCTAGCATACACAAGGCCTCAGTTCAGTTTCCAGCACTACACATTTTTTACTTTAATGGGAAAAATAGTAATGATATTGAGTATTCATATTTTGGAATCAAAGTGGTGATTTAATGTGAAAAATATATTGTTATCTTTTATGGCTTAAGAAGTTATATTGTAAATTGCATCTAAATAATTTTAGTTAGATGTTTATTCACCAGTAGGCATCATGAGAAGTAGTATTTGTTCTCTTGGAGATTAAACACCACCTCATACTCTACATCAGAAAGAAACTAGTTATAAAGAAAATAATTATGATATTTGCTCATAGAATAAAATATTCTACTTGCTTTAAAATGAATATTAGCTCAAAAATTAACAAAGTTTATGTACTTTAATAGTTATGTTTTTAGTAGACATTCTTTATTCATTTGATTTATTAACACAAGCAATCATCAAAAAATAGTTTACATTATGGTATATTCATACTTGTATGTATTGGGTTTTGAACACAGTCTCCTCATTCTCCTCTCTGGTTCTCTCTCCCATATCTAATCAGCCCCTTTCTTCCTGGATTTAAATAGATAACTAGGCTTTTTTAAAGGGTAATTTTTTATGAAAAAATCCAACTTGCATTTATGTGACACTGAGCAATATATATTACTGAAGGTGATAAATATTTTTTCCCTTTTTTTATTATATTCGTGTTTTAATTTTACACATCAGCCATGGGTTCCCCTGTCCTCCCCCCTCCCGCACCCACCCTCACCTTCCCCCCATCCCCTCCCCTCCATTCCCATCTCCTCCAGGGCCAAGACTCCTCAGGGGATTCATTTAAACATGGTGGATTCAGTACAGGCAGGTCCAGTGCCCTCCTTCCAGGCTGAGCATGTGGTTCCATGGTGTAATGGTTAGCACTCTGGACTCTGAATTTTTTATTATTTTGAAACATTTTGTTTTGTTCCAAATTCTGAAGTGAAATTAGTGCTTTGAAAAAGTAATTATTAATGTTGAAAATACTCTGCTAGCCAATTTTAAGGAATAATGCAAAAGATCAACATAAATCTTTTCTAAAAATATTTTTAGATAAATAACTTGATGATATGCAGTGTAAAGTAAATTACATTGCTCTGGTGCTAAACTCGCTGAAGTCCTAAGAAATCCCCAGAGCTGAAAAAAATAAAATAAAATAACAAAAACAAAACAGTGAGTATCAAAGTAACAATATCAACCCCTTTTGATGAGAATAAAATAGAAATTGTAATATTATTTTTATATGGACTTAGAGAGATGCCCTATTTTTTGTTTATGTTTTTTCATTTTATTTTATTTAAGAGTTCTTTTTCATTTTACACACAAACCACAGTTCCCTTCCACACCCTTCTCCCACTTCATCCTCTGCCTCATAGAGGGGTAAGGCCTTTCTTGTATAGTCAACACAGGCTGGCATAGTGAGCTGAGGCCAGACCTAGCCCTTCCCCCGATCATAGCTGAGTAAGGCATCCCACCATAGGGAATGGGCTCTAAAAACCAATTCGTGCACCTGGGCGAAGTGCTGCTCCCACTGCCATGGCTAAAAACTCTTCTTATTAAGGTGCATTTCAAAGAATGTTGGAAAAAAATCAGTTGACATGTTAATTCATTTTGGAATATTCTGGACAAAAATGTAAAGTGGAAGCTTGGGCATTTCTAGACCAGTGTTAAAACAATATTGTTAATGCATTTTGACATTCCCGAAGGTTCTCAAGTCCTAGACATTTTTCCCCACTCTGGCTTTGGGATATTGACAAAAGTAGTAGTATCACACTAAAAACCAGACAACTCTTGTGGAGACAGGACCCACATACTTTCCCTTGTCTACTATTCAGTAAAACACAGCAGGATAGAATTCCATGTGTACACTATTACATATTTAATGCTGGAGGGCCTGGGGATGTCAGTGATTCATAGTGACCACCAGATTGGATTTAGAAATGTGTCTCCTGCAGAGTTTAGCTTCAAGTGTCCCCAGCAGTGTTCAGACTTCCATGTGCTGGTTGACAGTAAGGATATCACCACAATCCTACTAATATCCACAGTGCCTCCATCTCCACTTCAGTTCAGAGATGAATCTGGAACTTGACATTTGAGTTATCACTTGTATTCTTCATTTTTATGTTATTTAAGAAGATACATTTTGGTGTCAAGATTCTATAAATTACCTGCACGTACATACAGTCTGTGTGCGTACTGAAGCTCTTTCACATTTTCTAGCTTTTGACCTGTATCACTCACCAGCATATACAAGCCTCAATGCAATTCATCTTTGTGAGCTCGCACCCTGGATACTTAGAAAAACAATACTTGCCCATGAGAATGCTTCTGAAGAAGGGTTGGAAAAAATAAAGAGTAAAGCCTGTCTGTGCACTGAGATATTTTAGCTAATTCTACCTGAAAACATAGATCCTGTATATGTTTCAGATTTTTTTAATCAATGGGCAATCTGTGTTTTTTACAAATGATAATCAATGTTGATTTTAAAAGTTGAAATCTCTTAAAATTAAAAAAAAATGTTCTACTAACCAACTATGTCAATAACACACTTTTTAATATAAAACTTTTTTTTCACATTCTATGATGCAAAATACCACATACTGTCTTCTTTTTTTTTTTAATTTAGTATGTGTATAGCAATTAAAAGAAGGTGATATTTACATCAGTTTATGGGAATGAGCTGCTCTGTAACATCCTAAATAGGATATAAATATTCAGGGCTGAGTATTCATTTTAAATCAGCTGGAAATAAAGCAATAACACCTTGATTATACATTGGAAATGATCTATTTATCTAGGCCTGTGAGCCAGAGGAGTGATTGTGGTCTTATTCACTATGTGACCATTTAAGTCTAAAGCTGGTCCCTTCTGCTCTCTTCTTTCCTCTTCTCAACTTTTGAGCAACCCTTTGTTTGTATGACTTCCTACTCTTCTCCTCTAAGAACTCAAAGCTAGTAGACTGGACCAGGGGTAACAGCAACTGGAAGCAAACATGCTCATAAACTTTCTTGCTCTAATCTTTTGTCAGAAGCCCAGAACAGACAGGTGATAGATCTGAATCTGTAAATGGGAATCCTAGCTGTACATCACCAAGCATGAATCCTAAGGTGATGGATGGCCATGGTGTGGTAAAAGGAGGGTCAGTAATTGTGCTAATCCTACCATTCTGGGGTGGATGTGGAAAATGGTGTAAACTACATGTGTGGATGTGGGACATATCGGGAACTCTCTGCCTTCTGCTCCATTTCAGTGTGAAGCCGGAAGCAGTGCTACAGGATTGCAATCCCAGGTATGGAGCTACCTAGGACACTGAGGAAATAGGTTGGTGGGGTCAATGCCTTCCTGGGATACAGGGAGGCAATGCTAGCCCAGGATCTTAGTGAGACAGTGTATTAAACTAAGAAGTAAGGCAGAATCTGGGGACATAGCCATAGTAGATGGCTTGTCTAGCATGTGTGTGACCCTAGGTTTCCCAAAAGGAAAAGCAGTTTTGTAAACCTAAAGCCATCCTTTAAAACAAAAACCGTTTAACCACACACACACACAAACTCACACACACACATACACTCACACACAACTTCACACACACACACACACACACACGTATACACACATTTATACACACACCCACATACACCCACCAATGCACACACACACACACACACATTCATATACTCACACACACACACAAACTCACACACCTGTATCCACACATTTACACACACAGACACACACACATTCATACACTCACACACAAACTCGCACACACTCATATCCAAACATTCATACACACACACACTCACACACACATTCATACACTCAGACACACACAAACTCACAAACACCCGTATCCACACATTCACACACATACACACACTCACACACATTCATACACTGACACACACACGATTGCAAGCACAAGCATCCCAAAAGACCATGTGCATTTATTAGCATAATTTATGCACAGTATAAATATATTCATCTAGGGGGAAATGAACGCATACAGACAGCATGCACGGATTTACTCAAGGAAACCAAGAAATTATAAGATCTTTGAAAAGAGATATGTGGTTCCCCACCTTAAGAATGCTTTCTGCACCATGAGAGGCCGGACGATTTGGGTTTCTCTTTGAGACACTGTTACCAAGAGAAGAGTTATGAAATAAAAACGATCACTTGTCTTTAATTCACAGAAACAAGCCCAGTATTTAGCCACTGGCAGATATAGAATTGGAATTTTTAGATTCCTATGCTTCTGGAGGAAGATAATCACTTTTTTAGAATCGTGAGCATATTTGTAGTAGTAACTATTTTAATGTATGTAGATAACCTTTTGTTTTAGGTTTTTTGTTTTGTTACCAATTTGTTTGCAATAACTAAGCCAAGTGTGAGGCATTTGGCAAAACTAATACAAAGCAGCATTCCATAAAAAGAAATCAAAGAACTGTGTACTAGAGTGTTCATGACATCATTTGAAAAGAAATTGCTTTGAAATTACCCCTAAGTTGCAATTCAGGACCACTGCAATCTTTGCCCTGAGTTCAGACTGGAGCACTACAGAAGCAGTATTTCTTTTTTTAGCCTTTGCCAATATCCAAGAAAACTACAAAATGCACATTGAAAATGAAAGTATTTTGATTGGTTTTCAAGAAACTGTAGCAATTACTGAAAGGAGAATGATAATAAAAGCCCATATTTTATAAGATGTCAGAAGTTTTCAAATGTTATGGGATTTATCTTAACCCCTCACACGGAATTACTATAATGCTATTAATATGTTTGTAAAATCTGGGATCAGCTTAAAGATTAAAATTGATCTAAACTCATAGTTAACACTTACATCACTGAATTTATGTGAAGGAACCAGGTGATATAAATTTGATGGTATATACCCACGAGACTTTTAAAAACAATCTAATTGGAATTTTACTCAGCTTATCTTTCATATCTGCCATTAAAAAAAACTGTCAATTATGATATTCCTTAGTTTTCAGTACTTATATTTCTCAGCATCTGCCCTCTCATTCTTAAAATGTCAAGTCCCATGGTTCACCAATGCTGGACTTAATGTTCACCATGCCCCAGGAGTTCCTTGTGAGAAGGAACACTACACCAACCGTAAGGATCCCATAATGTTTACCACAGACAGGGCATGAAGGTTTTCCTTCCTTACTTCACCCCTTCCCACATACACAAGCTGCAAAATCTAACAAGCCTGGAGCTTTTATGAATACTTGATCAAAGTTCCAACTTGAGGTGCCCCAGAATGTATCAGTTGTCTACAAATCAGCATGAGGGTCCAGAGGCGGGTGCGGCCCATGCAGCCTCAAGCCCCAGACTGTTCCAGCGTGCACCCCACCCCACTGCAATGTCCTGCAGAAAATGTAAGTCTCATGAAAATCTTACTCATCTTTGCAACAGAATTCTGAGGGTTATTATAACTGCTAACTTGAATTTTTCTCAGCTTAAATTATTTTTATTAACACACTTCAGGCAACTTTGATCTGTTTTATTTTCCATATAAAGATTGTCTATTTATCTGAACACTGAAGACTTGGGAAAAAGTTATATTATTAAGTGCATAGTAAACATTTCTTTATTTTTTAAATAAATCTAAATAAAATTTATCCCAGATATATTTTTCAGCTAATGAAACTTCACAACACAGGTTACAGATTCTGTATGGATGTTGGATATTTTCTTTACCTTGAAAAAAATGTTAATATTTTGTAAAATATATAAATTTATATTAATTTGCTTTCTAAGAGTTTGACTTGTATTAATTCTTATATTACATGACTCCTCACTAATATACCATTTTGAAAATTTTAAAAAATGAGTATATTATACTGACCTTATCCTAAAATGAAAAGTATTAACTTCTGTTTATCATAAAATCCTTAAATGCAGCACTATTTACTGTTAACATATATGTACTATATATGCTAAGACTAAGTTAGAATTGCAAGGATATCTAAACTAAAAAAATATGTTAATATAATGCATTATTATTTTCATCTAATATACAGAACATAATGTATTTTGGTAAGAGTAGAACACAGGAGGAGAGAAAAATAATTTACTTTTAGAAAATTATTAACAAAGACAGACATGATACTTCATGCCTCTGATCCCAATACTGAGGAAGGTGAGGCAGGAGGCTTGCCATGAGATTAAGGCTATATTATGCCACAGAGTCTGCCTAGTCTACTGTATGGTCCTTTTTATTAGAGAGAAACACACACACACACACACACACACACACACTCAGAGACAGAGACAGACACACAGAGAGAGACAGAAACAGAGAATTAAGAAATTCTACCATGAGAATTGCTGTTTGGTTAAAAAGAGTTGAGTTCTATCATACAAGAAAGTATACAGTTAAGTTTATGCTGACCTAGCTTCTGTGTATACCATCACCAAATACATAGAAGACACAAAACTACTGAAGTCAAAATTAATGATATTTAATGGTTGCATGTAGCCATATGTTTCTTGGGTCCCACCTAGCACCTTGCAGCCAGACAAATCTCTCTCACCCTCGGTCCCACAGCCGCTGGGACCCAAGTAAACATACAGAGGCTTATATATTTACAAATGCATGGCCTATAGCAGGCCTCTTGCTAGCTAGCTCTTATATTTTAAATTAACTTATTCCTATTAATCTATGTTTTGCCATGTATTCTGTGGATTTACTGGTCTGGCATCTTACTGTTCTTCCTGAGGCACCAGGCTGGCATCTCTCCAGACTCCTCGTTTCTCCTTCCTGTCTCTCTCTTTGGATTTCCCACCTGCCTCTAAGCTGCCTTGCTATAGGCCAAAGCAGCTTATTTACCAACCAATCAGAGCGACACACATTCACAGCATACAGAAAGATATCCCACAGCAGTTGCATATCAGTCTTCTTCCTTGCCAAGCAATTATTCAGCCAATAAAGTGATAAGATAAATGTATATGTTTCATAAATCTGTAGCATAAATTGCTTGTGAGATTTAAATCTCTTCAACATTTTTTTTAAATGTCATTAAGGATTAGTGGAATGGTATAGACCACCTAAGCTCTGTGTTCAAAGTTGACTGGCAAATTTTCAAATGTTTAGAATACCTATTCATTGTTAGTGGCTGAATCTGAACACAATAAATAAGACATGATTGGTAGTGTGTTTTAGTTATGGAGTGCCAACTTAGTGTGTAAAAATTGCTGATTGATTCACAGTGCCAGAAAATAAAAAAAAAAACAATGTTTCCATTAATTTAGTAATAGATTTTTAATTTTGCAATTATTTGTTTATAGTTTCCCAAGTAGGTTTGTATTCTAAGACTAGGTGATACTTTGTTTTGATACTTTATTTTAAGAAGATATCCAAAGTTGTCATTTGATGATTAGCCATTAATAGCAAAACTATATTAACATCTTTTACAGAAGACCACACATTTTAAATTGTATTTTCTCCTAAAATTAATGGAACTACTATATAATGTTCAAATAAATTAATATCTATCATCTCATATTATCATCCAACTTATGTTTTTCAGTAAGATGAAGACAGTTCATTCTCTGGTTATAGATGAATTGATGTAAAATGTGCAAAAACTTGCACTGTGGACTCGTAAGACTGGATTGAACTCTAGTCTACTCCTCAGGCCCACACTGCATCCTCTATATGATGCAGATAATGGTGCAACATATGCTGGAAATATTTTTCTTCATAGAAACATTTTAACTATAAAGTTTTTTGAGACAGGGTCTCACTAGGTATCCCTGGCTTGTCTCAAATTTACTATCCTCCTATGACACAGTCTGAATTAATCCTACCTTACTGTTCTGTCTCTATCTCTATCGGTATCTCTTTTTTTTTTTTTTTTTTTTTTTTTTTTTTTGTGTGTGTGTGTGTGTGTGTGTGTGTGTGTGTGTGTTTATGGCAATCAAACTAAAGTGTGCTAGTGCTTGGAAACCCCTGCCAATGAGTGATATCACCAGTTCTACTATAAATCTTAATTAGCATCTTATAGACTCCATTTTTAGTTATAATATAAGCTGTATTGAACTCATCACCTTTACTTTAATGAAGGGAAAATGGATGAAAGGAAACTTTTGCTACAAATAATAAGATGTGTTCCAAAGTGACATCAAAAAACTGTACCCATAAAGTCTCACCAACATGAATACCTCAATAATAGCTGAGGAAAGAGAGCCCTGGACATGGAGCAGTAGACAAGAGAAATACTATGTGTTCTCAACCCTACAAAGAGAAGTACAGGCAAGTAAAGAATGCTGAGACTGGGAGAAAGAGTCTTCCTCAAGGAAGAGCTCACCAACCTATAGATGTAACCATCTTGGTAAATAAGAAACACAAGCCAAATACAGAGTTAAAATTCAAGAGGTCAGAGCAAGAGCTGAAAACCTTACCCTTCACTGCTGCTGTCTTTCCTCTCTGCAAGAGCCTACTTTCTGTGACCTGTCTTTTGACAGAGTTTCTGTTTTGCCTTATCATTGGTAGTAAACCCAACCACATGACCTCCTTGTCACTGCATGTCTGTACAGACCTCCAGGTCTTCTATGGTTGGTATTGAGATTAAAGGTGTGTGTCTCCATGCTGGCTGTGTCCTTGAACACACAGAGATCCGCCTAGCTCTGCCTCTGAAGTGCTGGGATTAAAGGCGTGCACCACCACTGCCCAGCTTCTGCTATGGCTTGCTCTGACCCCAAGGCAACTTTATTAACATACAAATAAAATCACATTTCAGTACAAATAAAATATCACCATACCTACTGCTTGTCTAATACCAAACAATTATCCTTGAAAATATACATGAGTCACATTATACAGATTAAGCAGGTTGCATTTATGTATTTAGGAATACATATACATAATATATATTATGTATATGTATTCCTATATGTGTGTTTGTGTGTGTGTATATATGTATATTCAGGTAACAAAAATAGTGCTTAGAGAGGCCATGAATTTGAAAGATAGGAATTGAAGAGAAAAAACAAGAAGGGGGTATAGTGTAATTATACTGTCATCTAAAAAATAAAAGAAATTTAAAAATTCATCCCCCAAAAAGTATGTATCTTTTTTTGTTTGGTTGTTTGCCTGTTTTTAGCCTTTAATGAATTTTACAATGAGTTGGACTTAGTCAACTTAAGAACATTTGTTCTTCTTGGTAAGATTATTTTGTTGTTTATTGACTCTTTAGCCAGTGGAATTACAAGAGACTTTGGAAGTCCTTGTAAAGAGATGTAATGATAGAGACACCTTAATTCCAGCACTCAAAAGGCAGAGGCAGGGGGATCTCTGAAACTAAGGAATACCAAGCAAGGTCCAAGACATCTAGGGATGTACAGAGAAATGCTATCTTTAGTGCTGCAGGGAAGGAGAAAAAAGAAATATAATGATTTAATAAATGAAACATATAATTCAAACTAAAATAATTAAATTCTAATCAGGTACAATATGAGTAGTAGAAAACAGGAATGATTAATGTTGACTATAGAGTTAGATTTAGATATAGAGTTAAAAACTGACTATAAAAAGATAGATTTAGATATTTTGCAGGAAGCCTCTTTCTAAGGACTATAAAATATTGACAGTTTGTTTACATGTTGATAACATGATATTAATTATTAGGAGTGAGAAGTGATCTTGAGAAATACTTGTTTAATACTAGCAAAACATTTTATGTGTAAAGAAACATTTTGGTAAATACTCTACATTTTGCTTAATTAAATGTATAAAGCCATTCATTATCACTTTATATAAGCATAATATATTAGTCAATAATTATCTGTCAATATCAGGATGGTGCTTTTCTTGGCTGTCTTTATTGCATATCTCTTTTTCCTCTGGAGGATGTTGTACCCTGTACACTGAAATTTGGGGGTCTTAGCAGACAACCTAGAGAAGTTATTGAAAGTCAAGGACTAGTTGCTATAGCATCTAGATATGCAAATTCAGGTCCTTCTAGACTTACCAAGTCTGAATGCCTGGAGTACAGTCAAGCCACTCCCTCCATACCCCTCACTGCAGCTCTGATTTGAGGACTCCTGTGGAGAAGTGTTGTGCCACTTCGGATTATAAGAAGTCACAGGGTTGCTCAGTTCCTGTCAAAGGCTCTTCTAGTGACTTAGACTCTATTGTGTACTTTCTGTGGTACCCTCATATAAAATGTTTTAATGCTATTCATGTCTATTTAAGGGAATTGTAATATTTAACAGATATTCAATTGATTACTTTAAAGATTATGTGGAGGACATTGTACCGTACCTTCATCATCTCTGCTATAGGGAGGAAATATAATTCAGATCTCAGTGTGAGGGAGATTTTTTGTGTGTGAGCAACCTCTTTGCTTTCACATAGAAGAGCTTATAATTTGATTATGATCTTTCTTCATGTGAGATGATAAAAGCTAAGCATTAAACATGTGTCTAGCTTCTAGGAAATTCAGTGCACTTATTGTTGTATCTGTTCTTTTAAAATACCATATAAACATGTAATTTATGTGTACCCAGTCCCTTATAGGTGATAAGAGAGCACAGTCTCCATTAATATCTTACAAATTTACTACATTAAGAAACTCTATGTTGAGAACCCAATTTCAGTTTCAAGAAATATTATACAAAACACTGAGAAGTCATTTTCAAAGAATCTTAGAAGCATGGAGATTTGAGAGATTACATGAAGAAAAAGCCCTCTACTTTAGTTTTCAAGGTAGTTCGACCTTTCTACAGTGGAAGCAAGCCTGAGACAGAAGGCCTTCTACTACAGGAGGCTGAGTAAAAGGCAGCATGTGAGAGACAAACAGAAGTGAATTTTATCACATGGAAATTAATTATCTTCTGTGAAATCATGGCAGTTACTGAGACACTCTATGCGGGAATAAAAATCTGGGTTTGCAAAGAATCATTTCATTGTGCATAGTCCTCTATGGTGTGGGGCTATTCTTTTACATTTATCCATCTTTTTATCCATTCAGATCCAGAAATGCATATCACAACTCACTACAGGAGGTAACTGAGTGAGCTGTACAGTGATAAATTTTTCTTGTTAGGAGAAATTACATCCACTAACTTGAGCCACTTCAGCATGAAATTGAAAAAGAATCATTTTGTCTTCATTTACATTCTTGATTCACTGAGAAAAAAAATGTGAATTAACCCAACAAAACTATGAATGCATTGCCTCAGATAACCAAAGTAAACTAAATTGGCATGCTTACAAGTTCATCAACTTAAGCACCATCCCTCGCCCATTTACTTGACTAGATTTTAAGCAAGGATATCAAGGTTTGTTATGCGGAGCCTACTTAAACGTTTTCCAACATTCACTCTCTTCTTTTGTTTCATCTTATTGTTTCTGATACATCTTTATCAATACTCCTCTGAGTTTTCCGTTCCCCACCTAAGCCGTGCACATCATTTCTTAATCAAAATCACTTGGCTAGGGCTGCGGTTCACTAGCCTTAGGAGCTGCTATTTGCCTTGAATAAATTACATGAAAACATGTTGATTGATAGATGTTGCATGTCAGAAAAGAAGATAACTGTGTCTTCTTCAGCTTACTCAAAGGTCAGACACACAGAGTGATAGGAACAGCCACAGACAACCTAGAGACAAAGTGTATCAGGAAAGCCGTGTAGCCTGGTAACCATGAAACCAGGACTCAGAATCCATTTATGTTTTTTTTTTTTTTTTTTAAACCATATACAAAGTGTTAGAATAAGATTCAGATACTCTTAGCTCAAACCACAAACATATTTCCTCTATTTTGGTAATAGAGAGCATCTGCTTTTGTTTGCTGAATACAGGGATATTAATAGCCATTTTTAAATTTGTCTTGCTTCTTGAATATGGTAAAGCTTTGGGAAGACTTGGGGAAGTTCTTCAATGGACTAGACAGAGCACCATTTTGTATCAGAAATGAAGGAAATCTAAGGTTAATGTCTGTAATGTACCAACAAGAGTTTTTAGCCATGTCCTATTTTAACTTGACTTTGCTCTGTGCCTAGTGGGCCTTTAAAGAATGTGTGAGTTGAGGCATAACCTTCCTTATCTGTTTGGTTTGGTAGGTTTTGCACAACATCAATATATTTCTATGATTTCACATTTTCATGCTGTGTTTACTTAGATGTTTATATCAAGATGACAAAATGAAAAGGACTTTAATAAAAACAATACATATAAACATTGTGATTTTCTGTCTTACAATATACATGAGACATATGTTGTGAATGTTAAGCCTTTCTTACTTAAAAGAAATTTGATGTTTTTTAACCATTATTCTGTATCTTTGTGATCCTTCATCTAGCTTATCTTTGAAAAGTTTGGGTAGGAAAGAGATCTGTCCATGGTTTCAGAGTACAGTTTTGGCATACACTGGAATGTTTCAGTCAAAAAAGGCCTAGCTGTGCCCTTATCTATCCCAAATTCCTTTTTTCTTTGACGGAGCTGCCAAACTGTCAAACTGTCCTGCTTCAGTGTATGACAAAGATTCTGTTGTGTTGTAAAGATATTCTTAACCATCTTTATGGAAAGCTGAAAGTGCCTGAGTTCACAGTTGTAGTGATAACTTGGTGCTCCTAGCTGTTTGGCTTGTTTACATTGGCACAGATCCCCAAAGTGGAGGCTGAAGGAGTCAGGCAGAAATCTGGTATTTGAGCTGAAATTTACACACTTTAAGTGATGAACTAAACAGGCTGCTGTTTTCTTTTTCTTACTCAAAAAGTGCAAGGTTACACAATACAGACGGTTTTCATCTTTCCCCATAAATGCACAGATTCCTGGGATATAAATGACTGAATTCATCACCAATTCATCAGGGACGCTGAGCTATGCAGTTCTGTTTACAGTGGCAGAAAGTTAATATAAATTTTCATCAGAAGGGGAAGTTTACACATATGATTCTATTTGTCCTTCATTATTAGCACCTGAGTCTGGGCTAGAACGCATAATTGTCTACAGGCACAGGCCAAATAGATGCAAGGGAAAGGCAAATAAGCACACCAAAAATAATTTTATGGTTGTCTGTTACAATTCTCTCACTGGGATTCTTAATCTAGAAAATCAATAAACAACAGCAGCGAAACTCCTTTCCTCTCCCTGGCCATAGCACAGCAGAGAGCAGCACATAGAAACTCCATTGTGCTTTTTTGTTTGACTGGATTCTTTCTGTGAAGTTTATTGGATCAGGTTGGATTCAAGAAAAATATATCCGAGCTCCGTTTGCTAATTTCATACATTTTTTTAAATATGTTTTTCTTTTTAGGTTGAAATGACAGCAAATTGAACATAACAAAGTAGTACCTTCATTTAATTGCCTAAGATAGTTAGTTAACTTTAGGAGGATTTATATATCCTAAACATTTAAGTTACATTATTATGTGCAGAAATTCCTATATTCATCTAATACTGTTGAAAGCCATAATGCATAGATCACACACTAATGATGTAAAATGGAATCAACAACCAAGTTATGGACTGACTCTAGTCTATAATATATTTTGACAGAAAGTATGAAAAATAGCCTGTTTGAATATTGTGCTGTCAGCCTTCAACTAGCTTTCAAGATATTATAACTGTATGTTTTATTTATATTTGAATATATTTAATTTGAATTTATCTATGTTTGATAATCTAAATTGAAATTAAACTTTATACAATATTGAAAATGTTTGTTTTTCCCCAGGTCTTGACCAAGTTGTAACTGTTTAACATTTCCTTCTGTTTTGACTCCATGAGGAAGTGAACCATGCCTTTTTGTGCGTGTGCTCACTGGTTGTCACTTAGCTTACTATTTATATTCTTTTTGTTTGTTTGTTTGTTTGTTTTTAGTTTCTTGGTTTTCTTTTCTCTGTTAAGTACTCAAATAAAAATAAGTATTATTGGTTTGAGAAGTCAGTAATCATGTCAATTAAATTAAGAATTTATGTTTACTCCTAAACAGAACAGAAAAAAGTTGAAGTTTTATGAAAATCGAAATGGCAAATATTATAGCTAGGAAATACTTAAAAAAATTAAAATAGGATTTTTAAAGTAGTCATACAACTCCCAAAAATGTGTAGTTTGGCCATTTTTCACATAGGTTAGTATGCAAAGAACAGAGTTCATTTTTTTTTCATATTTTTATGGCATCAATTAACATCTATATTTTTTAACATATTCAAGTCCAGTTATCTGCACGTGTATTCTAAGTGTGTTACATTATTCTCAGATTTGTTAATCACTTCATTCTTTTCTGTGCACTTACCTTGAAAACATCAGTTTGTTTTACTTCAAGTTTCAGAAGATTGACAAACTATGACATTTACATCGCATCTTTTACACATAACAATGACAAACATAGTTGCAGAATTTGACAGAGAAATTGTATGATTTCACTAACATGCTACATTCGTCAAGGTATTTTGCCCATAGTGTCACAAATATGTTTACCATATTTTACTCATTTTGAAGACATAGTCTACTGATATATATATATCATGACCAGTACATTTCATCTTTTAATAGAGAAAGCTGTAATTTACCTATTAAAATATTTGAGAAGACATAGCATCAGTATTCACTCCAAAGAGGAAGAGTCACACAGGGCAGAATGTGTAAACATGATATGCATCTGGATGAAAACTAAATAAATTAGGGAAATAGACAGATGTTTTTCATAGATGTGATGTATGGATACAATTTTCAGGTTTCATCCAGATGTTTAGAATCATTTGGCCATGCTTCTGACCTCTTTGTGACCCATTCTATCAGGTAGACAGAGATTAAATGAGTTGTTTAAAAGCATTTGGTATTGGATTTTTTTCCCCTTAGATGTTCAGAAATGCACTTAGCTTTAACTTCAGTGTTATTTTTTTAGTAAACTATCCTGAACCCAAAGTTTCTACATATCTGGAGTAGATAATTAGTTCAGCAGCTTCTAGCTAGAAATTAACTAATGTACTTTAAGCACAAGGTAGTTAGTTATTTTACAGTTGAATTGCACAGTTGAATTTTCATGTCTGCATTTCCTAAAACACTGTTTCGATTTATTTTTTTAACCTCCTATGTAATGTCTCCATGGAGATTTTCTTTCATTTTTTTGAAATAAAAATCTCACAAATTTATATAACAAACCTGATTAATTAAACAACTTACATATTAAATCAAGATTATGGGAGATTTTAGAGATTCAAATTGTTTTCAAACACTTGAACTCATGTAGGGGCACTCACTCTCATAAATAATGTGCTAATTACAAATTATTCTTTTCTGTTAATTAAAGCAGGTCAGCGGGATTTCTACTCGGCAACACTTAGCTTAAGTGTTCAAGTTGCTATATCTACTTGAAATTAATGAATTTGAATTACCTTAAAATGTTAGGCTTTTCATTATTTCTGATTTTTGTACTCTTCTTTTCAATTATTTTAATGCAGAAGTTTAATTTTATATGCACATTTATCTACCATTTTATGAATCATGTTAGCAGTATTTAGAGTTAAAGATTGAATAATAGGATAATCACTTTATAAGAAAAATCAGCACTTAGGTTTGTACTGTCTCTAGCTGATTTCACAACTAGCTGAGAAGCTCTTACCAACATCTTAGAAGTTCTTTAAGGGTTCTATTTCCAACAGTTTTACTTTTTTAAAAACCAGTTTTCATGGATTTCAAATATGTATTGTTTTACATGTATTTACAGTTTAATTGGGATGTGTGTGATCAAAATTATAATGATGTTTCATCTCATATTATTGGGTTAGTGTTATTTTGGAGACATTATAGGGAACAAAAAAATAGTGGTAGCCATTTTGTAAATTTTTATGTTGGCCAAAAGCTCAGGCCACTGGAGTCAGCTTGCTTTTTCCAGAGCATAGTATTTAAAGTGTTTCTTTAAAAGTGCAGTTTGCTGCTTTGAACATCTTAACATCTATAATAACTTTTTCTCATTGCTACTTCCACTTCCAACATTAAAAGCAAAAGTGGAAACTGATTAGTATTTACAATATATACTAGTTAAGTGATGGTCAGCAAATACATGCCAAATGTATAGTAAATATGTAGAGAAGAAAAGCAAAGCAGCCTGCCTTACTCATCCCAAAGTGATATGGTCATAAGTTTGAATAATTTGATAGATAATCAAGAAACTTATGTTGCTCCATGTACTTTGGCAAATGGATACTATTATGATTTTTGTTTCTTCTTGCTTGCTTGTTTGGTTTCTACTCATTTTTCATACTAACATAACTCTGACAGTCCTTCAATAAGTTCATATTGTTTATGACTTTGAAATCTTTAGTAGCTCTGGTATTTTGTTACATATGCATGACATCGGTACATGTTCATGAAGACTAAAAGAACACAAGCAGAAACAGAACAAAAACCCCATGTCTGAGCAGACACAACATATTGATACTGATCACTTCTGTATCATCGACTTGAACATACTGTGTTTATACTTCCATGGAGACCGATTTATTAAAGATATCAACATAATGCTATCAGAGATTCCACACAGGTTTCATGTTTGTTACAATTCAGATGTTTATAGTATCACTTCAAGTACTGGATGAGGTCAAAGGTCTTACTTGGGTCTTCAGGACTGTCCTGAATGCATTAGAAAGACACATAATGGCTATCATTCACTAGGATTTCTTCAGCGAATGTATGAAAGATCTGAGGAGAAATTGTATCAGTAAGTTATATTCATTTGGAGCTTGTGTGTGCTTCTTGTAAAAACATGTATCTGTAGAGAATGTGTTATACTTTTAACATTACATATCTAATAGTCAAAAAGACCTGCCATTTCATGATGAAAATATAGTTTATGATATTCTCTTTAATGACCTATGATTACCAATAGTTAGAAAAAAAGTACCATTGAAGCCTAAAAGCCAAAGCATCACTACCAATGATTCCTTTAAAGCAATAGAATCCTACAGACTGAGATTTATCTTTCTCCTTCAAGAAACAAAAAGAAACTTTTGCAACAATTACTGAGGCCTACCTACAGAATTGAACTAGATGAGAAAACTCTATGGGAACTCCTACCTGACCCCTTTCTTCTCAGGAGTCTGAATCCCTCTATTCATTTCTCTTGAAAACCGCCTTCACATGTAGGAGCAGAGTTGTTTTAAGCAATACCTTGAGGAGGACTACTCATGTATTCATAATTGTGATGTGTTTTCAAGGATGCAATTTCACCATTGTGTACATAAGAATGATGGTACTTATTAGATCAAAAGTTGAAATAGAACTGGATCTCAGAACTGTAAATATATTTCTCATCTCAAGGATAATGAGAGATTAAAATCTGAGACATAAACAAATTAGGAAATTAATTTTTCCACATAAAACAGAGAAGCCTGCAAGTTATCGTTTGCTGCCAGTAACTGTTTGGCTAAAAGAAGCCATAACTGAACTTTTGGTATTACTCTTGCCTGATCCTTTGTAGTGACTAGATTCCTAAGACCATGCCCCAATACATGTAAGAAGAAAAGGGCAAAGGACAAAAGAATGCCTTTATCGGAAAAGCAAAGGCCCCTGCAGATTTTCACTAATGTCTTGTCTTTTATAACCATGTCCCATAGGCACCGCTACTTTTAAAGGAGACAGCACAATTAGTTTTCACCAGGATGCATTACCTTCTCTAACACAATTATGTTTCTGTTAGCAAGGAAGAATGAGGCAATATATATTGTGTTCACAACTAGAATACTCTGCCACAGAGATAGATATAACTTCATTAAACCTAAGAACAAAAGGTAACATTTAGCATTCATGCAAGACATGAGGTATTAACGGTATGCCAGGAGCAGTCCCAGGTGCTAGAAATATGAACATGAGTAAATACAACATATTCCTCACCCTTGAGAGCATATGCACTTTTAAAAGATGCTTATATTGTTAAATAATTAAAATGTCATTTTAAATACGCTAGATAGTGGATAGAGTATGGGGTAATAAAGGAGTACATTTTTTTTCTGCTTGGGAATGTCAGGAAACCATGTTACAAAGTGAAATACAAGCATCGTCCTTAAAAATGAGTAGGGGTTTGACAAATATGCAAAAGGAAGACAAGAACAGAAAGATAATAGCTTTCTCTGGCCTAAAGATCACCCACACTAAAAATGAAGTCTTCCATTCATGAAGCAAACATCTCAAAGCCCCTACACATGAATTACAGTGTCAAGAACTAGGAATAAGTGAATTGAATAAAACTTATATCATTCTTATCATCATAGAACTGGTGGTGCAGTTATAAAATTTCATTTGGCCTTATAGAATGGGCACAAGTGGATTCCAGGATGTCTGTGCAAATGTGAGGTGAAATAGAGCCGGACCAGTCTCTATTGAACCTCAGTAAGGCAGAGACAGAGCAAGGAACCCAAAGATGAGCGCTCTGACATTGTTACTTCTGTCCTGTTAATACCATTTGAGAGAAATGAGCCATAAACAAGTTAGACTGACAACTGTAAATGGTTTAATTGGATCTAAGCCTTAAGGATAACAATTGGATGCTGTGATAGGTTACTGTGTTAGATTAGCAAGAATTGAGACCTGAGACTGAAGCTTGGTCATGGTCATAAAGTTATAGCAGGCAGAAATAGCAAGATTTACAGATGCATTGACTAAGGGAGGGCAGCCAGAGTCAATTCAACAAGCATCTCATGGATTCTTTTTATTGGGGGAAGGGCTGGGAGTTTTTCATATCTCTTCATCAAAATTGAGTGAAGTTGAAGATAAGAACAAGTTCATTTGTTTTATAGAGTTTGTGGTGCCTGTAGTGTGTCAAGTAGAATATTAAAAATTAAAATACTGTTCTGATCCTAAACTAAGTATTGGAAAAAGCTAACACAAGAATTAGGTTTGGGAAATCTAGGTGTCATTTGTAGTATACGTAGTTACCCCTTCTTTTGACAAACTTTAAACACCAACTGCATTCTAATGCACTATTTTTAGTACCTGAAAAGGTTCTGTGGTTGTGTATATATGCATGTAATTGGGTATGAAAAACATCCGTTTTCGTGGATAACAGTCTCCCTAAGATAATAGCCAATAAGCAACTGCACATTAAAACACAGTGAATAATAATGTAAAGAAAAAGAAAATTTAAAGCTATTGTAATAGAGTCATGGAAGTTTACTGTTTTCTATATGTCAATCAAAAGACATCTTTGATAAGGAGTGTGATAGCACAGCGTATATGGAAGCAAACCTTGTATATCAAAGGGGTTCTGAACAGATGGAACAGTGTAATATGGGAGCACCCTTTCAAAATTTGTGCTTTGCAAGGAGACTTAGCTTGCCTGGAGCAGAATGAGCAAATGGCTGTGAAATTCAATCCCACGGGCAGCAATTGGCCAGTTTATGTACAATTTTATTCAAGAAAGATAGGAAGTCCTTGAAAGTCTTAGAAAAGGAAATTGAAATGATGTCTTAACTTTTAAAAAGATTTACTTTGCCTGCATGTGCAAAATAACACGATGAAAATCAAAAGGAGAAAATGGGAGAAAACATAGAAAGATCCAGAAAGGAATGACAATAGCTTGGATGAGGCTGTTTGCAGTGGCAGTCCTAAGGTTTAACAAATACTCATGAATTTCTCATGTTTTGTTGAGGCCTGGATGTAGGAGTGCGGAAGACAAATAGAATCAAGAAAAACTGTAACATTTGGGCTTTGTCTAAACTGGTGCTTTGAGAGAGCCAAGGAACTTCTTTGGCTTGTTTTAATTTGGTGGTGGCTCTTGGTAACACGTAGTTCAGATTATTTTAATTTCTGTCCAAGGGCATGATTAAGACACATAGATGACCATAGATAATAAGTTGACAAGGGACTTGAAAAGGCATCTGTGGACTGTCTGCATGGAGATGGTATTTCAGATCCTGAAGCTCAGTAGGAGGGGATGAGATGAGAAAGGGAATCACAAAGCAAAGATGTTCCCAAGCTCACTAGGAATCAGTGATGAAAAATCATGAGAGTGTGGTTAAGAAATATCATAGTGACTATATAGAGTAATGAACAAAAGGAAAGACAAATGATGACTGGGAAAGAATGTCATTTGATGAATAAATGAAGAAAAAAAGGTAAAATTCATTTTGTCCTTAATGCTTTTGTGGCTTACAAAAAATGAGATCCAGGTTCACTACAACCTGTATACCTCAGAATGAGATAAACTAGGATTTCCAGCTCAGTATAACCAAGCTTTCCTGATTCCTGGAACATAGATCAAATTTCCCTCCCATCACTGATGTCTTTGGGCCTCCTTCTGCTTAAATTCTTGAAAGCCACTGTCTGTTTTTCAATTAATTTATGTATAGCTATGTCAGGTATTCAGTCTTTAAAGCTCGGTAAAGCAAAGCAAGAGAAATAGATTGGAAGATGATAGTAAAGGAAACAGCATGATAAGAAAATTGGAATAGAGACATAATTTGTATTTAACTTTGCCTCTGTGTAAGGACTCATTTTGCATATTCATAAGTTACCAGTTGACTTTTGAATCTCAAACTTTTCCTGAAGTTCAAACTTTCCATAGATAAGTATAAAACCTTCAAATCAAATAGATATAAAGACAGAATAAAATATACTTTAAAAACACACACTGACATTTCCTCATCGTCTGTTGATACAAACTAGCTATGTGCGGGTGTGACAAAGAAAGAAACACATCAAAGAAAGCATTCTTCCACAGGAGGCATTTGCATCAGTGAGTAAGTGGGAGGGAGCAGGAATGAATCCAGAAGAACACCAAAGTCTACCCGACTGTTTAGAGAGAAGGTATCAAACAACATGCCTTAGGACATGTATCAGATTGCAGTAAAGGTAAAGCTAAACTTCAAGGGTTGATGGCTACACAGTTTCACTAAAATATAGAAATTTGTACACTAAATTCATAATTCATTAATAACTTTAAAGAATACCCCACTATGGAGTTTTTAGCCAGCCTTTCATTACATAATTTTTCTCTTGAAAGCTCAGTCTATGAATTTAAGGTAATATTTAATTATTAAAATTACATTGTGCATAATTATTTATTGTGTGTCCAGTTCATAGTATTTTATTAAGTTCTGTAATCAACTTTTTGGAGAAAAAAGTTAGTTTCTCTCCCTATAGAAAGCATTTTATAAACAATAGCTAAAGGTAAATGTTAAATTGATAGAATATTAGTTTAGAAATTCAGTCTTATTGTGTACATTTATTATTAATTTATCTCCCAGTGATTATACTATTTGAGTTTAAGGATAGGATTTCTGTACTGTTTAGGTGTTTTCGTCATAGAATTGGCTGTTAGCTTGTACTTGATGGATTCATATTCTAGTTCCTCTTCATGAGCCTTCCCACGTGGTTAGAGTAAGAGCTACACAAACTGAGCAGAGAGGACCAGGCTTTGATAGGACAGAAATGTGTCTTCCAATCCTTTGATTAACCCAGATTCTCTCAAAGTCTGTCCCCAACTTACTCCTAGGCTTTGCTGCACATGACCATTTCAAAGCTGGTCGTTCAGAAACAGGCATTTGTGTTCCCATGGAAACAATGTAGTAATGATCTCATGCAAACTCTCAGACACTTGTTTCTGACTAAACTGGAACTCCAGTAATGCAATGAGAATGTCTGGATATGGCTTTGCCTGAACCCAAGTCACTGAGGCCATGGGTAGGCCAACTGGGACAGAGATAAATGTTCCATGTAAGACCTCTCATGGAGGCTGAATGGCAGGGTATCTAACGTAAACCCAGAAGCAGGTCACAGCTCTGCTCAGTGTTTTCTGATTCTCTGGAGAGTGTAGGAAGGACAAAGGTAGGGATGGCATCTTTGAGGAAATAGATGGAGAATAAGAAGGGAAATCTGACTTGTTTAAAAGCCATAGTTTTATCTTTGTGTTTACACTTTTAAACTGAGTGCAATGGTGAGGAAAAGAAGAAAAACCCCAGGGTTCTTGATGTATTAACATAATTCAAAAGTCTGCCTTGAGGAAATTCTTTAAACTCTCTAGGTCTTCTTCATATATAACATTGGGGGATTTTATGAGCTTTTCTTCCATCACCTTTTTGCTTTCAGACGTGTAATTCCATCACTGTAGTTTTAGCAATGAGTAAGGTATAGACATGGATCTAATGAGTGAACAGGTGACAACTTACTTGTCACACATTGGCCAATTAATTATGGTATAATTAGTCATACTATAAAAACAGATGGGGTAATGACCATTACAACTAAATTACGAATACAATTAATGACAACATCAAAGTTTTACCTAGTAGAACAACAGTACTCATACACAGCTGCTGACAGAATTACTTTAAGAACTTTCAAAACATAGACACTTTTAGAACCCACCTCAAACAGAATTAAGTTCAGATCTTTGTGTGGAACCCAAAAATCACTCTTTATAAGATAGCCTCCTTTGTGGTTCTGGTGACCATTCAGGTAGGGATCTATTGGGGTAGATATCTTTCCTTATTAATCTAAAGTAAAAATGTATAACAATTTCTTGTTTTCATTACAAACCTTTTGGATAGAAGAACACTTGGTGATATTCACTCATCCCACCATTGAACTCCCGAATCTGTCCCTCTTGTCCAAGGGCAATATTGTACAGCATAGTATCGAATGGCAATGCCTTTCTGTACTCTCCCCTTATTTTCCCCAGTATGGTTACTACTATTCTACTGTCTACTTCTTTGCAATCAACTTCTCTAGATTCTATATGTAATGTAGTTCTTTGAGAATTTGTATTTCTGTGTCTGACTTACATTCAATTAGAAAATTTTCCACCAGGGCTTATTTTTTCCAAATAATAATTTTTCACTTTCTTTTATGGCTAAATAATGTCATAATGCACACACTTTCTTAGTATTACATTTTCTTTACTCATCAATCAATTGATGCACATTTAAGCTAATTCTTAAGAATAGTGCTTCCATAGACTTTGTCATTCCTGTGCCTGTGTCTCTTCAGCAAGCTGATTGCATTGTATTCCAGTATATTCCCAGTATTGAAATGCTGAATATGACTATTCTCATTGATTTTTTATGAGAAACTTCCATCCATTTTTCCATAAGGACTACACCAAATATCAACAATAGATAACTTTGTCTTTTTACCACACTTTCCATATATATCAGTTGGAAATTTATATTTTTTGTCTTTTTGACAAAAGTTATATCCTATGGCTTAAATGGTCTCATTGTGGTTTTGCTTTGCCTTTCCCCAGTTTGGAATCATACTGAGCATTTGCCTGCTTACCTGTTAGCCATGTATATGATTATATAGTTCAAAATGCTTAGAAGAGATCTTGAGTATACTCATAAGGAAAAAAGATGAAAGTTTAAGGCAATGGGTTTGCTAATTATTTTTACTTTATTCTTGAAATGTATACATGAATCAAAATATCACATGGTGCCTTGTAGACATGAAGAAATATGTCACTTAAAATATGTGTAAGTAAAACTTCTACAATTTTTTAAGCACAAGAACTTTTGAAATTCAATAATTTTATATTGTTTTTCTAATGTTGTATCCAAGCATGAATGTACAGAGTAAACTATTTCTTAAAGGTGCATTTCAACTAAAAAAAAATAATAATTTTAAAAATCTTTTATCATAGAATTTTTGTTGTTTTTCTCTAAACACCCATATGGGATATTCTGTGTTACCATAGGATGTTTTATAATTTTCATTCAATTTCATTCTTAAAAGATTTACCGTTTGTTATAAGAACAACTTCTATGTCCTTACTTAAATTTATCCCAAAATATTTTATTACTTTGTAGTAGTTGTAGACAAATTTTGTCATTTTAACATAATTTTGTAAATATCTCAGGTGATTCATCAAAATAATCTTTTTTTATTTATCATTTGTATACATTAATTTCTGCTGGCTTTCGTATTAGCCTGCTCAATTGCAAATACAATCAAATACAACCAATTTAAGTAGAAATAACACTTTGCAAACTATTTTACATTATATATATATATATATATATATATATATAATTTAATAACATTTAGAAGATATACATATGATTTTCATTTTCTTATTATTGTTTTTATTAGTATATTTTTTTCTAAATGGGAATTGATTGACTTAGCTGAAACAATATTTAACAGTGATATATACACACTGAGATATGACTGAAATACAGTTTTCTAAGAGTTACATATTACAAAAAACAGCATATTTGACCCAAAGGTTTTAAACCTTTAAAATTTTGAATTAAGGAGTTTGTTAGTTTTTTTTAAAACATTTTTCAGTAAGTTGCCATAGATGTTAAAGAACTGAAAACATCCTGCTGTTCTTTGCCCCTCTTTTCTTCACCAGCATCCTTCCCACTTCCTTGTACTCTGCTGGCTACCTTTGCTTTCCTGGAGCCCATTTCTAACTCATTTTTAGAGAAAGTTTTTCTTTCATAGAATGGTGACTATCCTGTGGATAATGTATTGTTTATAGTGTCCCACATTGCTTGTTCTGTTTGTGAGCCACAAAGTGCACAGCATAGCTGAGACTAAAACAGTTCTTATTAAATGTCCAAGGAGATAACACAACCATAGAGACCCAAATTGTGAGGATCTAATTTGGTGATGGCTGGGGGAGATGTTGACAGTACCCTTCTCTTTATTTTTTAATCGTATTTCCATGGCTGTGGACTCATGGGAGAGTCCTGAATGTGTATTTTGGATTTGTCCTCAAATTTCCGAGTGTCTCATTTGTGTGTACCAGTGTCCCAGCTGCTGCAGACTTTGTAATGACTTTGTGTTGGCCTCAGACATTGAGTTTCTGCCAGAGGATTCTGGCAGTATGCATTCTTCTATAACAACAGACAAGTGATAGCTGCAGAAATGTCAAGGGACTTCACAGTAGCGTGTCCCAGGATCCAGTGAAATGGCTTCACTTCATCATAGAGATGATAGGAGCAACTGCTGCATTGTTCCACTTTGGTGAATGGTAATCTGAGATGATGCCACTTATGCAAATGAAGATAATTGCAAGACAGGGCTAAGATATACCCTCCACGAGAAAGTGTGCTGATCTTAAATAGGTCATTGTGTGATCATCAGGAGTCTGCACGGGAACAAGAAAATCCCCCTTCTATGAGAGACTTAATATCTTTTGAGACATTGGGAAAAAAGGGTATTTTGCACAAAGACCTTGGGATTTCCCCAAGAGTCTGAAGCATCTTCACCAAGTAACCCTACGTAATAAATTTTTAATTACCAGTTTTAACTATCTAGTTTTCATAAGCATTCTTTCATGTGGCTTTCCTCTGATAAGGAGTCAAAATGATTCATTTAAAGAAGAGAAACATCGGACTGGCAAAGCACTTCCCTAAAAATGTGTAGTTAAACTATTTACCTTAACTGTTCCTTTGGGCAGAAGCTTTACATGTTGTTTAGTTGAAGCCAGTTTTTGACAGAAATTTTAATATATTTATCTGTCATGGGATGACATAACCAGGTCCATCTGAGCCTCTAGGGTGTGTGCTTTTTCAGTCTTACCTCTAATTTTACTTAAAATTTAAAGCTCCGTGCCATTTTGTGTGTGTGTGTGTGTGTGTGTGTGTTTAGTATAGCTGTCCTTATTGATCAGATAGAATTCATCCAGTGTGGATGCTGGATTTTTTTTCATAAGAAACATCAGAAGCTCTTTCTAACAATATTGGCAGATTATGATTACCTCTAAGGACATAGGGGGTCCTGACTAGGAGATGGTTCACCCAGCAAAGACATTTTTTCAAAGCCTAGTGACCTCAAGTTCTATCCCCAAGACCTACATGTTAGATGGAGAGAACTAACCACCATATGTTGACCTGTGACCTTGATAAGTATGCTATGATATCAGGCAACTCCCTTCAACACACACACACACAAATATATACATATACCATAAATAAAAATTAAACATATTTTTTAAGTAAAAGTTAGTGAAGACCAAATGTACTCGGTTAACTATGGTATTTGGCTTCTAATATAATGAGAAGAAAATAGACTTAAAAGCAATGCTGTCAGGTAATTATTTATATGTTAGTCATTATGGTGTAGTTGAGATCATTGTATGAGTGACTTATACTTCTATTTCTAGTATCTAGCAGAGTAGAACTTACAAGTATCAACAGATTGAATAAGTGAAACATTGGGTATACTAGCCCTTTATTTCTCTGCTTCCTTAAGATGCATTGGCATTGAATGTGTGTCCTTAAAATTTCAATTTCTTTTTTTAATTAAGAAATGTTTTATTCATTTTGCATACCTACCATAGATCCCCTCTCTTCCATCCTCCGGCCCCCCATTTCTTCCCTTCCCAATCTGCCCCCATTCCCTCCTCTGAAAAGGTAAAGCCTCCCGTGGGAAGTCAGCAGAGCCTGGTACATTCACTTGAGGCAGGTCCAATCCCCTTCCCCTGTATAAAGACCGTGAAAGATGTCCTGCCATAGTTAATGGGCTCAAAGGAAAAACAAAAACAAAAACAAAAAACAAAACAAAACAAACAAACAACAACAACAAACCAGCTCATGCACCAGGGATGGATCCTGATCATACTGCCAGGGTCCTCTTAAGCAGATCAAGCTATACATCTGTCTCCTTATGCAGAGAGTCTCGTCCAGTCCCATGGAGGCTCTACAGCTGTTGGTCCCACTAGCTTGGTTTGGTTTTTCTCTATAGGTTTAAGATATCAGAAAAGATATCATGGAAAGATCTTCCATACTCTTGGAGAGGTAGGATTAACATAGTAAAAATGGCAGTCTTACCAAAAGCAATCTACAGATTCAATGCACTCCCCATCAAAATCCCAATACAATTCTTCACAGACTTTAAAACATATGGAAAAACAAAACAAACAAACAAACAAACAAACAGGAAAGCTAAAACAATTCAATACAATAAAGCAACTTCTGGAGGTATCACCATCTCTGACCTTAAGTTGTACTATAGAGCTACAGTAATAAAAACAGCTTGGTATTGGCATAAAACCTGACTTTGTGGACCAATGGATTCAAACTGAAGATCCTGACATTAATCCACATACCTATGAACACCTGATTTTTGACAAAGAAGCCAAAACTGTACGATAGGAAAAAAGAAAGCAACTTCAACAAATGGTGCTGGCATAACTGGATGTCAGCAGTAGAAGACTGCAAATAGATCCATATATATCTATCACCGTGCACAAAACTCAAGTCCAAGCAGATCAAAGACCTCAACATAAATCTAGTTACACTGAATCCAACAGAAAAGAAATTAGGAATTATCCTTGAACACATTGGCACAGAAGACCACTTCCTAAATATAACACCAGTAGCATAGACACTGAGAGCAACAATAAATAACTGGGGCCTCCTGAAACTGAGATGCTTCTGTAAAATGAATAGCACAATAAGTAAGACAAAACAATAGCCTATAGAATGGGGAAAGATCTTTACCACCCCTACATCTGACAGAGAGCTAATCTCCAAAATATATGAGTTTAAGAAATTAGACATCAAAATACCAAACAATCCAATTAAAAGATGGCCTATAGAGCTAAACAGAGAATTCTTAGCAGAAAAATCTCAAATGGCAGAGAGACATTTAAGGAATTGCTCAACGTCTTTAGTCATCAGGAAGATACAAATCAAAATGACTCTGAGAATGGCTAAGATTAAAAGGACTGCAGACAGCTTATAATGGAGAGGAACACTCCTCCACTGTTGGTGGGAGTGCAAACTTGTTCAGCCACTTGGGATATCAGTATGGTGGTTTCTCAGAAAACTGGGAATCAATCTACCTCAGAACTCAGTTATACCACTCTTGGGCATATACTCAGGGAATGCTCAATCATACCACAAGGATACTTGTTCAACTATGTTCATAGCAGCATTTGTAGTAGCCAGACTCTGGAAACAACTTCAATGCCCCTCAAACAAAGAATGGATAAAGAAAATGTGGTAAATATACTCAGAAGTAAAAAACAATGACATCATTAAATTTTCAGGCAGATGGATGGAACTAGAAAACAGCATCCTCAGTGAGGTAACCCAGACTCAGAAAGACATGTTAGTTCAGGTACCAGTAGAGGCCAATCATTGCTGGATGCCTGTAGAGTTGGAGTTATACATGGTTGAATCACTTGATGTAGGCGATGGGAATCTAACTCCGATCCTCTTCAAGAGCAGTGTACATTATCAATTGCTGAACCAGGTCTCAAAGCAACTCTCAAATTCCTTTAAATAAGTTCTTAAACTGAGGAGCAAAATTATTTATATCTTTAGATTATTTCTCTAGACTCTGATTTGAAGGCAGATTGGAAAATGACTTTCTATTTCCTTAAACAGACTAAAACAACCAAAGGCTTTAATGAAAAGATTCAGGAAAAATAGCGGTTTGTTTTTTTTAATTTTATTTTGAGTTTTGAAAATAATGGACATACATATGAATACTGTTGTGAACAACTCATATGTAAAACAAAGTTGTTAGTTACATCCTAATCAAGGAAATATATCTTAAATATGATGTGCTGTATTATTTTAACTAACAGTTTAGAATCTGTAGAAGATCAACTGTGAAAAATGCTTTCATAGTTATTGAGTGTTGGGGACACTATGTTCTTCATTAGTATACAAGTTAAATGCTATAGATCTAGAATTGGCTTCCATGCTTCACCAGTTTAGAAGTGTTCAAGGAACTTTGCTTTTAAATTAAGCATGTGTTGAGTGTCAATCAATGATTTTTAGTCTTAAAATTTGAAGATTTGCTAGGTGTTTAAATTAGAAGGATAAATTCCCCTAGCAAATATGCCCATGTAATAAGCTCACATTTTACATACAATACTGGCTGTGCTAATCCCAGGTGCTCTGGTATGTCCTGGATTTCTAGTTTCTGTGAACCACATCTCCAGTCTTTACTCTCTATTTGAGCCATTGAAACTCGACTGCAAGTAAAACTAAGTAATAAAGAAAAAACTGGTCACTTCCTGGATCTATCAAGACATTTCATAGAAGCAAGAAGCCCCATTGGATTTTATTTTCAACTGTTCATAGTAACCAATGGGCATCATTTTTTAGGGAGACTTTTTGCAAGTTTATTTACATCCATATTTATACAGATATACATCATAGAAGTAAGTAAAATAAATGATTTGTAATCAGAATTATATTTTAACCTTTTTTTCTATAGTTAAATGTCTAGAAATCCAGGGCACTTGACAAATAATTTTAGGGAGAAACTCCAGGAGAATCCATACTAGTCATATCAATTCAGTTGTTGTTGTAATGAGGTCACAAATATGACCATTATCTTGTATCTTATTTTGCTCAACATAACACTTGTGTTATAATGTTAATATATGCTAATGATAATGTAACCTAAATGCAGTAACTGAAATAAAAATGATAATACCTGGGTCCTGTCCTAAAGTGAGTTTGCTCAAGAACTCTGAAAATTCTCGTTAACAATTAGCTTTACAGTGTCAGACAGGGATAATGGTTATATCTTCATATATGTGTGTATACACACACACACACACACACACACACACACATTTGTTTCATAATTTATATTATAAATAAACTAAAAATACAATATTCTATGATTGTATTCTAAATATAATTCATTCATGTATTTAGAAAATGTTTGGACAAATTGAAGCTCCTCGCTTAAAAAATATTTAGTGAACTTCGGGGTCCATTGGTGTCCATTGTTGTGAGCACTGTGAATGATCTGCTTTCATCTGAATGAGAAGCAAGTTATTTGTAGGCCCTCCCAACAGCAATGAGATACACAGATACAGGCATGGCAGCCCTGGGCTTTGAACTTAGAACTCATGAGGCCCCTTTGCCAAGTCTGTAACTTCCTTTCTATAATTACTAATTCTAACTTTAGTAGCCTTCTCTCGGAGAATTTGAACTCGCCTTATCTCCACCCACTTTAACAGACGATTTTGTCCTCCAGTCTCTCCTGTCCTCTAGGATCAGTCTGCTGAGTGTCTGAGTACTTGTTCAGAGGCTTTCTGCCTCAAGGCTCTTTTCTTAGATCTCCTAGCCACTGCCTCTTGCAGGTGCCAACCAGAGTCATGCTCTTTGCCTCAGGGTTCCTGGCTACTAAGTAACATCATGGCCAAGGATAAATGGAGAAACAGGGTCTTGCATTTGTGTTACCTTTGCCTCCAACTGCAAGAAGCTACATGGTGGACTCAGAAAGAAACTTCTCCTTGGCTTTTCTTAACATGTCTGCGTTATATGCAGAGGTATTTTTCTTCCTTCTGAGCCAGGAGCCTTGCCCATCCATGTACACATATTCTGAATCATTGCCATAGGAACAAATCCCAAGACCTCAAGTTACTTCATTTGGGTTAACTTATTGAATATAGGTAAGATGACTTTAGACCTAATGAAGATAAAAATGTTATTCCATTAATGAGATATATGGTAGTGTTTACCCTTATTTTGGAAGAGAATATCCTAGTGGCATATTCTGAAATACTACTTCTAATTAAGATCACCAAATTTGGTTATCAAAAATTATTTTTATATCATATATGATATCCTCTATTTTACCCGGAAACTTATTATTATCCAACCCCATCGAAGATAGCATATAGCATTCAATGCTTCTTTGCTAAGTCCCCCCCACCTTTGGAGCTGAGGTGCTCTACCACTGAGCTAAATCCCCAAACCCCAGTAGGTGATATTATTTTGTGTTTGATTGTGATCAATGTTTATTAACATTTTTTCCATCTTTGATAGTTTTTTTTTCTCTAGCTAGCATCTTGAATACTGCTTAATAACTTCAGAGGCACAATCTTCTAAGGAGAGTCCAATCTTAGTTAGATAACTATTCAAACAGCCCCAAGAAATAGTGTGGACACACAACCTAAATACCCTGAGCCTCGGCTTACTCATCTATGGCCAAAGAGTATATTTTGAAAATGAAGTGAGATGAGATAAATAAAGATGGAGAATTAGAAGTGGCGTATAGTAAACACTTACTCAAGGTGAATTCTCATTTTTTAAAATTGTTTTAGTAACCTCCCTCACTCCATTCCTTTACTGCCCTTTAATTATATGCAGTATGTATTTGTACTGTTTTGATTATATGGGCATATTTTGAGTTTCTTCCTACACACAACAAACCTTGGGCAGAGGCATTATTGTTTATGTATTTGTATGTTTATGAAAATATGATGACCAAGCCAGGTGGTGGTGGCACATGCCTTTAATCCAGCACTTGGGAGGCAGAGCCAGGTGGATCTCTGTGAGTTCGAGGCCAGCCTGGTCTACCAAGTGAGTTCCAGGAAAGGCACAAAGCTACACAGAGAAACCCTGTCTCGAAAAACCAAAAAAAAAGAAAAGAAAATATGATGACCAACAGGATCAAATGTATCCTGGAAAATACATTCATAACAAACAATACTCCAGCCCACAGACTCCCAAAGGAGATTAAAATGCAACCTTTTTAAATTGCACAAGACATTGTTGTATTAAATAGTCTTTCCATATAATAGGGCATTCACATTCACCTATAGAAAAACTTGGTTATAAAATATTTAATAAATATTCAGGCAAACTTTGAGGCATTTCAGTATGTTGGGTCATTAATTAAAATTTATATACCTACTTGGCAAAGTCAACATAAAATAAAATCTAAAAGTCATTTTCAAATTTCTGGTATCCTATAATTTGGAAAAAATGATAACCACTAGATAAAATTTATGCCATTTTTTTTACTGGGAAAATAGTAATTTATATTTCAAGTTCAAGACACTCTGAAATATATCATCCTTTTTGATTTTACTAATCATCAATAACAACGTCAAGTATTTTTAGTTACATTTAATGAATGATAAACTTGAGTTTCAGTGTGATTATATTGCCCATGCTTATTAACAAAGAAGAAATAAAAGATGTCTTTTGAAATTGAGCCCATATATTTTTTACATAATCCTTATTCCCTGGTTGCAAAAAGAAGCTGTAGCATAGTCAGCTTTGATAGTAGTACTGGAATTAAAGGTAAATCTTTATTTTCTTTTAAAAGCTAAAATAACAAGTCCTCAGAATGTACAACATATTGTAAGGGACTTACTCTTCATACCTTGGTATAATTAGAGGTGTTAGGTCTCTTGGTCAGGTTGAAGTTTCAGAGGCTGGTTGAGGAAAGCTGAAGGCAGACTGAAGTAGTGGAAGCCCAGGCAGCTCTCTATGTAGCTCTGGAGACTGTATTTCTGAAGATGTACATACATATATATGCATTCCATCAATGCATGTGGAAGTACATTTCATGCCCCAATGACATTTTTAAGGTTACTTTCTTTTTAGCCTATTTGCTGTATTGAAGAACAATTGATAGAAAAGTTCTCTTTCCCTTTTTCTCATGCAATATGTTGATCTCTCTGTTTTCTCAACAGAGGCCATCCTGTGGGAAGGGTCACTTTTTTTCTCTGACTTTAGTCTGTCTCAAAGGATGATACATTTCCTCTTTCCTATCCTGTCTTCCACCTGCTGCTCCTCATGCTTCACTACCGTCCCCTCCTCTCTGGAGACTGTCACAGTTCTCTTATCTACTGAAGTTTCAGTTCCTCTCTACCCTAAAGCTCATTGTCAAAATTCCCTTGCTTTAGAGAGAGAGAGAGAGAGAGAGAGAGAGAGAGAGAGATCTGTCGATAGATAGATAGATAGATAGATAGATAGATAGATCAAGCTGTTATTATTCTTTAATGTTATCTTCATGGAATTTATCAAAATGATTATTTGTAGGCATACCTGTGTTTCTCCCCATTTGCAACTGGTGACCCTTACAATCTGGCTTCACTATGAAAATTGATATTTGCAATTCACATGCAGATTATCAAATCAAGAACAGTCATAAAACTTCAGCCTTTTGAGATTTTGATAACTATAAATATTACCCAAAATTTCCCTTCACAGGCCAGCCTGGTCTACAAAGCGAGATCCAGGACAGGCGCAAAGCTACACAGAGAAACCCTGTCTTAAAAAAAAATCCCTTCACAAATGATTTTTATGAGATACAATTTTTCCATAATGTGCAAGTGATTTTTTTCTAGATTTTTCTAAATGTGTGCAACATCATGGAACAAATTTCCAAATGTTTTTGTTTATTTTTAAAAAGTCCATGATCTTCATTATCTTCCTTCCTATGGCTTCCATTAATATATATTCTGTCACTCTAGAGTCCCCCCATACCAGGAATTTTATGTGAAAGTTCATCCAATATGTGATATTCAATTTCTGACTTCTTTTCTGTATCCTAATGTGTTCAAAATTGATCCATTTTGTAGCATGTATCAATATTATATTCTCTTTAGAGGCAATTGTTATTTTACTTCATAGATAGTCCATATTTTATGTATCCATTCATGAGCTGATGCAACTTTTAGTTTTTATGTATTGACTTTTTAATAAAGTTGTTGTATACATTTATTAAACAACTGTTGGTGGGCATGTGGGTTTTCATTTGTCTCGGCTATAAAACTGTGATGGAATTAATTAGCATGTGGTTATCCCAAGCTTAACACTTGTAGCATGATTTTCTCATTAAATTTACTTTTTTAATTGATATATAAAATATATATTTTTTTGTCCTGGAGTACCACTAGATGTTTTCATGTGTGTGGACCTTGTATAACTTTTAAATATGGTTAAATCTCCTCATTTATCTATTCTTCATTTTGAAGCTTGTAAAATCGTTCTTTGTTTTTTTCTGGCTTTTGCAGTGTACAACACCTAGCTGTTTTCCATAGTTGTTCTGTCATAGAAAACTACATCATAACCTCTAAGTGCTCACTTTAACTTATATTTGTTTATCAGTCTCTCCTCTTCCCGCACCATGTCCAACACTTTCTGTCTTTAGTAAACACTAGTCTGCTCTCAAATTCTTTTAGATTATAATTTTTAACTTTGACACATGAATGTGCTTATGCAGCACATGGCATTGTGTACTGACTAGTTTATTCATTTAACACAGTATATTTCTTCCAGAACCCTTCTTTTTATAATTCAGTAGTTCCTTATATAAATGACATTTTCTTTGTTTGTTCATTAATTCATGGGCATTTCTATTGTTTTCATTCCATGGCTACTATGAAGACTGTTGCAATTAATATGCTGTTTCAGAAGTGTCTTCACTGACTTTCCTTACTTAGGAAATCCAATAGAGGGATTAATAGATCATGATAGTTCTATTTGTATTTTTAACTTTTTAAGTGACCTTCAGACTGTTTTCCATAATGACTTACTAACTTACATTCTACCAAAAGTTCAATCACATTCCCATTTCTCAATATCTTTACCAGCAATTGCTATCTTTTGTCTTTTAAAATTGCTTTCCATGCTAGAAGTGACGCCCCACTGTGACTTGCATTGATTTTCCAGATGATGAATGGTATTTACCATGTTTTCATAGACTTGTTGTCCGTTCATAGGCCGTTGTTTAAGGAGTATATATCTTTATCGTTTGCTCAGTTTTTAATCACGTCATTCTTCCCTGTTGTATGTTTCTGTCCTTTGTCACAAATCAATTCCCTGTAGATGTGATAGTCTCCTATTTGTCTCTTTAATCTGTCCCATTGGTGAGTGCATTTAACATCTGTAACTACATCCTCCTCATAATGTGCTTCCTTTATTTTCATCTTCTCTCAACCTAGTCCTTGACTGGGCCTGGATCTTCCTGTCTTCATCCCCTCTGTCAGACACATAATAAGCTACTTTTTCTTTAACTACCCATCTTTCTCCAGTCAGTTATCCCTGACCACTCTGAACTTAGTTTCCCCTAGAAAGTAAACCCCACCTTCCCCTTCCTACAATCCACTTCTTTCTGTAGCCTTCTCCTATCCAGGTGCCAATCTCCTAGTCAACTACAAACTTTGCAGTCTGGAGTCATAACTATCTTCTTGTACTTTACCCTATAGCCAAGTATTTAGTCCTGTTAGTTTTACTTTTACAGTATCTCTTGTGATTCCTATTTTTAATTAATATTGCTTGTGTGTGACCTTTTGACATCCAACTAGATATTCTTTTTTCAAACAATACTGTCTTTGAAGGAAGAAACAATGTCACATGACGTCTTCCTCCACAAGTATGCAGGGCTTAGTCCTTGGTGTGCCCGCTGGTAAATACATAAACTTTAATAGTAAGTAAAACCCATGTATTTTAAGCTTCAAAATATTTTTCTGAATGCATCTGGAATTGCCCTTTTAAACTGACAAGAAAAATCCAGAAAAGATTATTCAAATAATAGCTTACATTCAGATAATTTCTTAATAGAATGTGTTTCAGGTAATACATACTATAAGGTACTTAGTGTTCATTCAACATCCAAACAAGATGATGCTGGGTCTAGAGAGATAGCACTGTGGTTAAGAGCACTGGCTGCTAGTTTGATTCCCAGGACACATATGGTGGCTTATATTCATCTGTAATTTCACTTTCAGCGAGGTGTGTGTGTGTGGGGGGGGGGGTGCTGTCACACTCTACTGGCCTGTGAAGGACCAGGCAAGCATGTGGTGCACAAACATACCTAAGGCATACTTAACTGTTTTAATTTTTAAAAGATGATGTTACCCTTGCAATGAAAAAAACCCCACTAGAGTTTATTGAAAACAAAAAATAAATTCAAAATATAGATGGAAAATACAATAAAATATTTTATCACAAAGAAAATAATAACCAAGAAAGCACAAGTTAGCCACTGATTTCTGGAACATGTACTATGAAAAGGGGATGTTTTAATTTTAGAAAATTGGTTCTAATTTATTACTACATTTCATATTTGAGAGTTTTAAATTTGGCACAGTTCTTCTATATGCAAATGTTTCCTAGTTAGTAGTATTGAGATTAATATTAGTGTTCCACTGTGTGATCCATGAATGACTCATCACCATTGACAACACAAGATTGAAGAAAAGAGGGGGTATAGCATGCCACTTGGTACTATTTCTGGCAGACTATTGAATGCCAGCTCGCAGGAGAAATTTTTAATCACTTAAAACTAAGTGTATGATTCTATATGAGAGAGAACCAAATCCACTTCAACAATTAGTTCCCATTTCACAATGATGTGAAGATTTTAAAGCTGTATTACATAGTGCAGTGAATACTGAGTTTGGACATGACTCATGAGGACTTCATTTTTATTTCTGAAGATGACTTGTGGACCCAAGGCAGAGTTAATGTCTTGGTTATCTCCCCAGTGGATCTTCTGAGCAAAAAGCCTTGTATCTGATTGGTAAAGAGGAAGCTTGACAAGTCATTACTCATTCCTACTTTGTCTAAAAATTAAGTGATTTTTGCTTTACAATTTGGCCTCCATTGTGATACACAATATAAATGCAATATATTCATACATTTATCTTCTAACTTTATATGTATGTGCTGTAGAAAATAATTATCTCAAAAATATTTTTAATAATTATCTTTTTTTCAAGCAAACTTAGTCTAATTATGTATCATGAATGATCAAATGAGGGGTCAATAGCTACAGATGCATAATTTCACTCTGATAGATTGCTGTTTGAAAATAGGTTATGACAATTAGATGATTAATCTTCTTCTATTAAATAGCGCTATGAGACTTCAGATCACATTTATCAGTATATTCTCTTTAGCAGGAACATAACAAGAAGACAGACAAAACAGAATAGAGATTTATACTCTTTGATAAATAATCTAAGTATACTTTTAATCAACTACAGTTGGGAAAATAGACAGAAAATGAAATTCTGTTTGGAGACTTCTTTTATGTATTAGTCTGTATTCAGAATAATATGTGAAATGCACAATGTGTTAAAAATTTAAAGATGTGAGTTTGATGAGTGAAAAGCTAGATGCTCTGCTGGCAGTTTCTTTTGGGGTACTGTTTATCTGCAAAGCCTACAACCCTTGTCAGTATACTGGGGAGTGCCTATGTAAACATTCCTGCTTCGCCTGCTCCACATAGTTGGTTCTCGTATCGTATGTCTTCTGACCTCGCTATCTGAAACCAATTACAGGAGATCCATTTGGACTGTTTCTATTTTCCTAAGAAGCCTAGGCAGGAGTGTTTTTCTCAGAGATGAATATCAACATCAAATATGCTTCTGAGTGCTTTGTTATTTATGTTTCAGAGAGATTTTGTAGCCTTCAGCTCTCAAGAATGTGTCACGCTGTGCTGTTTATACATTGAAGATATTAATGGGCATAGATGTCATTTTTCATTTTAATGTCTCAAATGCAACAGGCTGATAGGTTAAGCATTCCTATTTTTATGGAGAGTGATATGAATGATGTCTGTTTTCCCCCAAATATATATGTATATATACTTAGGGGAAAAGAGAGTCACTTATAAACCTTAGAATACTCAACATTTTGGTTTTCTGGGTATCTCTAAACTATGCTCAAGTAATTTTATTTCTATGGAGTATTTTCTGTGTTCCTCCAAATAACAGAAAAAAGAAAAGGAAAGAAAAAAGAAAGAAAAAACCTTACAGGTCTTTCTAGCAGTTCACAAAGCTTTTGACCTTAAATTAATTCTCACAGTGACCTATTCCATAGAATTACGTTTTGTGAGGCTCATCACAACATGAGGTTAATACCGAGTGAGACAAGTGACATGCCTGAACTTTGCTCTGCTTGCAAAAGTTTACCTTACTTAAGATTGTGCAATAATAGTTACAGTTGATGTTTTCAATAAATACTTTAGAGAACAAAATGCACTCCATTCTAGAGAACGTGTTTCTTACACCCTTGCTGCTACCAAAAGTTTAACTTGAATCTATTTATAAATATTTTCATTCATTTCTCAAAATATTTAATCCTATTCCCTTTTGAGAATATCCTATCTTAATTCTCTTAGCCTTACTAGTATTAGATAACTGTATTAAATCATGCACATCCTTAATCCAAAGCCAATGTGCTTTTGCAACTCAAACTTGGTCTGATTGCCTTCACAATCTCTTCTCTTACTCATTCAAAAAGGGGTCAACATTTATTAAAGAAATTTTGTAAACAACCCTTGGGTTTCTGTTATAAATTAAATCCAGAGGAGAGATGACCATATGACATTAGATAAATCTTAAACTACATGAGGATGACTAGCATTTATCTCTTTTCTATTCATCAATATATAATGAGCAAGTGATTTTCAAATTAATAATTTGTATAATTTGACACAGTACCTTATATTAATTTGACACAGTTCCTTATATTAATGAAAGTGCTTTACTTCATAACATCTCATTTTTTGAACAGTGACAATAATAAATTATAAAGTTGACACAAGTGTCTCTGAGAAATTGTTTATTGAAATTTAGTCCTAAAAACTATCTAGAATATTGGGAATAAAAATGTCATATGATGCATGCAGCTTGAATACAAACTGCCAGGGATTTCTACTTATGGGGTTTAAATCACGCATGGATGCCTAAGATTATTTTTTTTGTTATCCCACTTCTTCTGTTTATTACAGCAATTGTTACTGCTCCCAAAAGAATGTGGAGACAGGCAAGTGACTCTTAATTTTCTTAAGCACTTGTATTGGAAGATGAGCCTTGTGCATTTTAAAGATTCTCTAAGCACATGTGCAATATTAAGAACCGAAGAAGCATAAGCTAACCAGCTCCCTTTTTTTAATGTTCTTATTACTCCCTTACCAGGAATGAGGGTGTTTGTCTCTGCCTGGCTGTACTGTATGAGCAAAGTTCTTGTATATCTAGTTCTCTAGTATTTTTCTATAGCACTGGTGTTGACATAGGACAATGATTTATTGTTGGCGTTGGGATGGAAGGATACTTTCAGAAATGCCGATAAAATGAGCAATGTAAGTGAGCCCTGAGCTTGGGAACCAGACAAATGACTGACTGTGCTCTCCTACTGCCTTTAGATGTTAGTCCTGTGCCAGGGGAACTGATTCTTCAGGTTCTTGTCAGCAAAACAAGAGACCTAGAGTTGACATACTCTAAGATTTTTGCCTTACTCTAGAATTTTGAAATTGTGTTAGTAAAGACTGACCTGGTGATCAGGATATTATAAAGGTTTAGAGGTCTATAAGGTTTCAGTGGAGTATTAAAGAAAAGAAACATTATCAATAAATAAGTATGCCTTCCTTCTGTGATGCTTATATATTAACTTGAAAATTCAAGTATAAAAGGATTATAACGTCTTTCTTCTAAGTTCTGAGAAAGAAAAAAAAAAAAAAACGGGAGTTGCCATCATCATGCAAGTGAACATAATTCATTATGACATTAGATATTTTCTTTTCCTAGAATTTTTCTCATTGTTAGTTAAAGTTTGATTTATTTGACAGAATAGAAATAGTATGGGACACTGAAATGCACACTCATCTGGAAGGCAGGTGACCTTGAACAAAGCATTCATAAATAGTTTTGTGTCCTTAAATAAAGCAAATGACAGCCCTAGAACTTAATGTTTGCCCACTTGTCAAAATGTGGGGGTCAAATTTTATCATTTCTATGATTGCTTTTATTGCAGATCATTATTGTTCCAAAATTCTAAGCAGTTTTGATTAGAATGGTATAAGGACAACATTTTACACAAACATATGTACATGTGAGAGAGAGCTCAGAGGGGAAAATGTGTGGAAAGTAATTGCTTTCAATGTTTGTTTTTTAAAGTTGTACAGAAGTACAGCTCAAGTCACACTATAGTAATATGAATTTGAAAGCTGCCACTCATGGTTATTCTTTTAGGTCAGAATTGAAAGGGGAAAATGCATATTATCAAACATTGAGAGGAATTTTCCAGTGAATTTTATGATAACAAATAATTATGGAATTAATGTTTTGTTTATCCTCATATTGAACCGTATAATACATTGCCTGAATTCACTGACAGGTGCCATCCTTAGTAATACTTAGTTTGACTGTAATTACTTGACAAACTTTTTTTTAAGGTCACAGACACCCAAAAGAAAAAATCATCACTGTGTGCAAGTGTGCTTCCAAGTACAAAAGCAATGCTTTGCAAAGATGTTGGATCCTGCTATGGGAGACCAATCAGTGTTGTTAGCAGAGGGTGCTGGGTCCTACTATGGGAGACCATCAGTGTTGTTAGCAGAGGGTGCTGGGTCCTGCTATGGGAAACCATCATTGTTGTTAGCAGAGGGTGCTGGATCTTGCTGTGGGAGAACATCAGTGTTGTTAGCAGAGGGTGCTGGGTCCTGCTATGGGAGATCATCAGTGTTGTTAGCAGAGGGTGCTGGGTCCTGCTGTGGGAGACCATCAGTGTTGTTAGCAGAGGGTGCTGGTGCATCCGGTTTGCTTACTTTGGCTTCTGTGTCTGCCTGTGTCTCAGAAAACTTGCTTGGAGCCAGACTGTAGCAGCCCTTTCTCTGTCTTTTCATAATTGATCAGGGGATGACTGCTTTCCCTGAGGGTTAAGACGTGGCAACTTTTTCTGTTTGCTCAGCATCTCAATGCAGTAGTTCAAACATTGTTCACACCAGCTGGCGTGTAAAGCCATATGCACATCTTGTCAAAGCAACTGTTGTCATGGATACTAGAAACTCACTCAAAAACCAGATTATTGATCCCAATCAAAATTGTACTTTTTATCACTTGAGAATCTTAATTATTATAAGAGAATATTGATCTGTGGTTTATTCCAAAATGGGAAAAATCATCTTGTATTCTAAAACAATGAAGAACAATGTCAGACAAGACTTAATTTTATATATTGAAAAATTTCATCTCTACTGCTCATGGAACTCAGAAAAAACAATTTTTAAATAAGAGCGCTCAAGAACTTTTTTAAAATATTGGTTTGATAGTGCTAACCCTTTAAGTAATATGAAATGTATTTTGGTTTCTGGAACTAGTTTATGTAAGTTCCTATAGTCCATTCACCAACTTCTCTAGGAAAAGGCATGCATACATTACTTTATTGTGTTGTTATTTTTTTTTTCTGCGTGGGTAAGAAAACACAAAAATAAATGAAAACATCTCCTGTTTTGATTGGTATTCTGTCACACACAGAAACAAACCTGATTGGTTGAGTGGTAATTTCTTTGTTCTCTGATTTTGCCAAGAATGCAAATGAAACCCACTCAATTTTATTTGGCATTAAAACTGCACTTTATTTTGTCAAAGGAGAGGTTTTTTCCCCCTTTGAATTGTAAGTACAAAAAAAGTGTTTTTAATCTTAGTGAAAATCCTTATTAATTCACTTTCAAGATAATCTGATGTTGATTTGTCAAATTTAATTACAGCTTCCGGTAGCACTTGAAGTTTACTGTCTTTGCTTCAGAACTGCAACATGAAAATGCAAATTGAATGTTAATTTGCAAGGGAGTGGGCATTTTAGGAACACTCAGAGATAAGTTCTGTGGGAATGAGATTATTGATGCAGTTTGTGATTTTCTCTTCTTGAAGCACTTTCAAACAAATTAGATTTATGTACTGCAGGATTACATGCATCTGCAGGATTTTGAATAAATGTATATAGGTATATTCTGTGATTTTCTTTTTACATGTCACGAGAAAAAAGAATAATGGTGTAAAGAAGGTTGATGCTCGTCATTTATATTAAGCGAGGAACAACTTGCAAGCCATTCCAGGTTTTAACAAATATTTAGCTATCTTCTCCTTTTTACTTTCAGGCTCTCCAGGCAGCAAGACAACTTCTGTTACAGCAGCAAACAAGTGGGTTGAAATCTCCTAAGAGCAGCGACAAACAGAGGCCATTGCAGGTTGGTAATGCATGCTCATCCATGAGACCTGATCTTAATGACGCTCACAAATAATGACAATGTAAATCCTATTTGTGTAAGAAATTAGAGCATTTGCATATATATGTAATGTTAGCTTCAAAAGAGAATTCATGGGAACTTTGTAAAGGGAGCTTTACAAATACTATTAGCATAGATTTCAAAAAGTCTCTAAGTTCATTCCTTGCAGAATATTATGTAGGAATATGATACATATAGGCATAAAATATTTTGTGTAAATTCTTTTGTGGATATCAGTGGGGTTTCATTCACTAATAGATTAAAATATGAAAATTAAAGTAAAATCATGGTGAAATGGTGTGGAAGGAAACTAAACAGTCTTAGGCAATCCTCTGGAGTAGTATCCAGGTGACCAGTGACAGATGCATAAATCCTCCCTGATTGTGCCTCCCCCCCAAAAAAAAATCTGTGAGTTTGACAAGGACCTGTTACTGTTGCTACAGTTATAAGAACACATTCTGGAGTTTGTTGTCCTTCCTTACTGTATTTGTCCTGTGAAACCGACATATGTATTCATGCTAAAAGAAGTTCGTATCACATAAACATAACCATTGTGTTTATATAGTCTTTTTAACCAAGATGTATGGAATATTTCCTTGGGGGAAATATTTTAAAGTTTATTCTCACTAGGTAGAATGTGGAGTTGGAGAGACATCTCTCACATTGTTATAGACATCTCTCATAATGTCTCTAAGAACTTTTGAAAAAATAGGCAATACTTTCTCCTGAAGCATTTGTTTTATATACATTCGTGTCAAGTGAGGCAAGCTCTATTTTGGGTTAAGCAGTCATTTCATATAGCTTTATTTTTAACAAGATATTCTCTTCTTAGTGGCTTTGACTATTTTAATATTTATATGTATTCACAGAGGTTAGCATCTAACTCTTATGTAATAGTGTTCTGTAGCTTAGCTTCTCTTAAAGAAAATTAAGGACTATTGATCCACATAAGCCAGAATTATATTACCAAAAAAATTCATAGGCCCTACACAAAGTTGAGATGAAAATACATGTTCTTTGGAACAAGGTCCTTTGTTACAGGAGAAGAAAGATAAGAATACAAGGAACTCAACAGTGTCTAAGAGCCACATCTCTGTAACAACTGGAAAATTTAAAAAGTTTCATGGAACCTTCCAGAATTTAAGAATCTTTTCAAGATTTTCTCTTTAAATGTATTCCATAGTATTTTCTTTTAATTAATGAGGAATCCTGGGGAAGACTTTGCTCTGTCATCAACTGTATCTCTGACTTAGTTACAGCAATGGGCGTAACACTGTCATAGTTATCTGACTCCGTGAGACTCTGTGACTTGGCAGCATAATGAAAAACCATACAGCGGAAGTCAAAGAAGAGGATTTACAGTTGCCTCTTCCTCTTCAAAGCTTAGTCAATAGATGCATCCTTCTTGCGCATGTTGGGGTGTCTGTGGAACCCAGGGCTGGGCTCTAGTTTTGTTTTTTTTCTTTTCTTTTTTTCTGTTGTTGTTAAAGGACAAGTCAATATTTTATACACTTGTTAACTAAAATACGTACGATTTTTTTTTTACTTAAATTATTCACACGTAAAGTGTAATGCTAGTGTCTCTGAAGCAGGAATTTGTTCATGTGTCAGCTGTAAATGTAAATCAGTTCTGAGCAGAAATCCTCAATTTCCTTGGTTTAGCATGAAAGATTGATAAAAATCATCGTACGTACCGCTCCTCAGCTGCAGCCGCTAACCACACTGGAGCCTCACCTTGTGTCACCTGTATTTCGTGTTTTGTGAGCATGCGAATCTGATTCATTGTATAGATTATAAGGTTATAGTGCTTTCATATCATGTGTAGCTGGGATGGGATCATTTACATAACGTGTCACAGGGACAAGAAGTTGTTTTTACAAATGAGGAATTAGAACTAATGAAGACTTACATTTTCCCCAAAATATGCACTGTAATTAATACAATGTGAAACTGAAATTTTAATATTTCATGCTACTTCATAAGCTCAGCAGTTGTAGACATGAAGAAATTGTATTGTAAGTCTAATCAAAATGTAGCTGTGCTCCACACCAGTTTATACATCTATTTTTAAACAGAGATATTAGTCAATGCTCATCTTGGCCTCTGCAAATATTATTAACATGAATTGTATTTGTTTTTAAAACTGGATGTATTTGCTAGAATTTTTAATCATGTGATATGAAATTAATATTTAAAAGTGTCTTATATGACTTTCTCATACTCTTTTTTTCTCCCAATAACTCAGAGTTTAACAAAACTTTTTTCATATAGTTGAGATGTATTATATTTTAAGTTTCTAATGGGTAATTGAAAAAGCTGAGCAACACTTGCAAGGCATGCTATTTGATGCTCATACATAACAGAGCTTCCAGCCATGTCAGGCAGAATGCCTTAAAGGACCAGAACAGATGCCTTTTTATTATCATCATTTAAAAAATTTAGTTTTCAAGACAGTGTTTTACTAAGTTTGAAATAAAATACAGAGCTGATAATAATTCTTTGATGGTTTGAGTCACAAGAACAATACACCATTGCATGTGTAACATTCATCCGAATTTCTTTATGTCTTACAAAGTGGGGCCAGACTTGGAAGGTGGCATGATACAGTCAGTTTTTGTGAGAGCAGTATTTGTATTCTGCTCCCTTTCATTGACATTTTTCCATTTCTGTGATGTGAATGGCATAGATATTAGTATGTGTAGTGAAAAAGGAAATAAAATCTATGATACCTGACCAACTTCATTACCAATCTTAATCAGGACCTCAGATACTTATAAGTATCTGAATATTTCTATTTAAAATATGTTTACATATTCTATTCATTATATGATGTTCCAATCAGATATGTCTAGGCAGAAAGTATATCAGATAACAAGATATTGACAAATAACTTACAGATATTGTGATGCACATGGCAGCTGATGTTCACCTAAATATCACCTACATGTTTGGTTTTTTTTTTTGGTTTTTTTTTTTTTTTTTTTGCATTTTTACTATATCCAAGGAAACAGTCTGATTGAACAAAAGAAGATGGCCTCTCTTTTACATGTGGTTTATTTGGTTTCACTACTAGCATTGCCTACACGTGACACACTTATAGTGATCCATACTGAGGAAATTTTGCCAACAAAAGTATTGAATGCTTTTTTTCATTTCATGAAACTAACATTATGTTAGTAGGAATAAACACACACATACACACACAGCATTCATGCACATGCACACTTCAAAAATGCGAAATTTAATTTCTTTGTAAAAATACATTATCAATAACTAGCCTATGGCATATTTATTTAATTTAGTTTAGATCTGAAAACCGGTCGCATTATTGTTCTTGTTACATTTACAGCCATGAGACAGACTTGTGGTTCTCCAACAGCTGTGCAGTGCAGAGACGTAAATTTAAGGTAAATGCCCTTGCTTTGCTATCTCAGATGAATATTAGTATACAGCATCATGATCACACCTTCACTGAAGGTTTGTATCTCTTATAAGATATCTGTGTTAGTAGGTGGTTAAAACTACTCACTTTTTGTAAGTATATGTCTCAGGAAGTGAAAGAGTAGAACAGTTGAAAAGAAAGCAAAAGCAAGTTAAACAGAGGAGTCTTGTTCTGACTCTGCCACAAAATCATTATATAAATGTGAAGTCTCTCGATAGCCTTACAGACAATGAGCAGATTAGCCAAATCTAAAATGTCATGATTAAAGATATATTTCATTTTCTCTTCTGAAGAAAATGATGGGTATCATAAGTTTCTTAAGGTGATCATCTCAAGACCCAGTGCATCCTCTTGGTAATATGACACAGCCATATAATGCTTTGGAATCAAATAATTAAATCTCATGTGTTAAATTATTGTTCCAATAAAATGTTTAGCAACATCAAAGGCCTTTTATCTCATTAAATGACAGGCAATAATACTATAGATTGCATTATCACTACACAAAAATTATATTCTTCTGTATGTAGTTTTGCAACCTGCATTTAAATATTGTGATGTAGTGCAATTTAGCATCATTTATCTCTTGTCTTTATCCCTCAAATTTAAAAAATGATGAAATTAATTAACATCAGTCTATAGTCAACTATTCAGTAATTCATGTTTTGTATCAAATATCAGGACTAAGGCAGAAATGTTTTAATTTTAAAATCAATAATATACTTTGGGAAAAATACTAACTTTATGGGACACAGAACTAGACATGACTGAGTATGTTTTAGGAAATGACAAAGTTCCACTAATGTATTGATAAAACATGAAATTAAACATTTTAAACATTAGTTCTACTTGTAAGAATTGGTAATATTTTCACACATAAAAGTATAACATGAAAATGTTCATATATATTTCAGTAGAGGAAGTCATTGTGATATAGAAAACATGAAAAATAAATTTAGGCAGATTCTACCTGCTATATCTTCATCTCTACAAAACATTCATTAAGTCAGACACATTGCATCTTGATCATAAAATGATGAAAGGCTTAATTTATGCACACTTTAGATCATGTCTTGTGTTATCTTGATTTCCATTTTAGTAGAAAGCATTTCTGAAAGGCAGTCTGAAGAGGCAGATCTAAATTGAGACCATTCTTTAACTAGTATGACGTTTCCACTGGGGGAGCTGCTTGGAACTAATATCCTATAGAAAAACATCTGGTGTATCTATCCTATCACTTCAAAGTGCATTTGTGTGGAAAACTTCACACAAATCCAAGTCATGGCATGGAGAAAGAAGAACAAGTTCCCATCTTGAATTTGCCCTACATCTATAAGACATGAAGTCACTTAATCTTTTGAATTCTACTAATTCATCTCAAAAGTAGAAATTAAAATCCCACAAAATTGTTGTGTAAAAAAAAAAAGAATATTGTATATAATGTGTGGCATAAATCCTTAGGTAATATGTTAAAATCCGTCATTGTTACAATAGACTCCAGGACCCTGCTATTTAATCCATGTCTAGGATGTATATACAATAGTACAGTTTCTGCTTTTCTGCCGTCCATTTTCACTATTCCCAACTATTCTAATGAGCTAAAAAATATACCCTAGTTAGAGAAGAACAACTCTGAATGTTGTTTAGGGACTTCCAGGGGATTTCATCTCTTACAGGTTACCCTGGCTTGTATGTTTCACATTCATGGAGTACAACTACAGTTAATGTTTTTCTCTCCTACTAGACTGCCCTTGTAGCTGCAAGAACTAATGGTTAGTGTTGTCTGTCAAATTGACAAGATCTAGAATCACCCAGTAGACAGGCTACCAGGAATACTTTGAGGGATTTTTTAATTAGGTTAGCCTCTGGATCTGCTTGTGAATAATTGTATTGATTAGATTTATTAAAGCGGGCTTGGGACTAGATTTGCAAATAAAGGAGAAAGTATCTAGTCACCAACATTCATGTTCTCTGCTTCCCAGCTGTGGGTACAATATGCCCATCCTCCTCAACCTGTTGCCAAACCTACCCTGCCATGATGGGCTATAACCTGGAACTATGAACAAAATAAAAGATTCTCTTAAACTATTTTTGTCAGAGTTCTTTTTCACAGCAAATAGAAAAGTAAGCAACACAGATTTCCTGAACGATGAGTTTCCTACTCTAGACTAGTGCCTGACTCAGTTCTTGCATAAAAGGACTTCAGTGAACATGTGGTGAAACCATTCATGCAGACAAGATTGTCAACTGTGAGAGGGAAGCTGGGGGAAGAGAAGGAACACTTTACTCATTCAGAATGAGTGATTATCTTGTTGCCATTCCTCAGGGACTTATGATGCCATTAGAGTTATATTAAGACTCATACCCAGAATATTAGATTTGGGGCCAGCATGGATGTGGCACAAAAAATAAGCACTTCTGAAAGGAAATTGTCAATTCAGGTTGCTTGATCAGGGAGAAGTTTACAAAAGCCTGATATGGTGGGTGTATAGAAATGAAAGTTGAGCAAGGTGGTGGTAGTGCACACCTTTAATCCCAGCACTCGGGAGGCAGAGGCAGACAGACCTCTGTGAGTTCAGGCTAGCCTGGGCTACCAAGTGAGTTCCAAGAAAGGCATAAAGCTACACAGAGAAACCCTGTCTCGAAAAACCAAAAAAGAAAGAAAGAAGGAAGGAAGGAAGGAAGGAAGGAAGGAAGGAAGGAAGGAAAAAAGAAAGAAAGAAAGAAAGAAAGAAAGAAAGAAAGAAAGAAAGAAAGAAAGAAAGAAGGAAGGAAGGAAGGAAGGAAGGAAAGAAAGAAAGAAAGAAAGAAAGAAAGAAAGAAAGAAAGAAAGAAAGAAAGAAAGAAAGAAAGAAATGAAAGTTGGACTGGGAATGGAGTTCTGTAATTGAGAGTTTGCCTGGCATATGTAAGATGCTACACTTAATACGATGCTACACTTAATACCTAGCACTGCACACACACACACACACACACACACACACACACACACAGTAATAATATTGCTAAAAGTTCTAAAGAAACAAATAACTGAAGTGGGAGAGGCTATGTTTGGCTCATAGTTTCAAAGGAGTCAGTACATCGTGACTTAGCCCCATGTCCTTGGGCAGAGCATCAGGGCTTAGGAACCATGTTGCAAAGGAAGTCTGTTCATGATATGGCTAGCAGGAAAGTATGTAACAATGGGGGTGGGGTAAAATCAATAAAGAAGGAAAATAAAATACAGAGGAGAATAGAACAATCAACTTGTAAGTTGAGTTATTAAGGAAGGTCAGAGAATGAAGAATTTTTCAGACAAGGCTTATCTGGTAAATAAAACTATGTCTTCAAAAACCAGAACACTGTTTAGTTAAATTACATGTTGATGATTTAATCCCCCCATTTTTTTACTGATTGCAGGTAATTTTTAGGATCAGCAAAGCTAATATGGGCAATAATGAATGGGAACATTGTACTTTCAAATTAATGTTCACAAGAAAATAGAGCAGTAATAAATGCACTTTTACTTCTCAGGTTCCTACAAAAGAAAATTTATAGAGCATAAATTAAATTTGGAGGGTAGGTTTTCTCCTTCCTTAGCTATCCAGGTACTTGTTTCTATCTGTAATCTGTTAGGAATTTAAGAACATATTCCCTGGACTTCTCTGCCTTAACTAAAGTGAAAGCAAGAAAGGAATAAAACACTAATATTGTTATGGGACCTCTCCATAGGATTTAAGACTTAGGCTTTGAATTTTATCTTAAGATGTTTGGAAGTGTAAGAGCTCAGCTGAATGACAGCATGACGAACAGTCTGAGTACACGATTAAAGACAAAAAGCAAAATTATTTAGAACTTCACTTCCATTTAAGGCTGTGTTTCCTTTGTGAATTCTATTCTTATCAGTCTGTGTTCTCCACTGCACTTAAGTTTCCTAAATACCACCCTGCTACTTCGTTTTCTCTGCTGTATTCTTTCTTCCTTCACTATGTGTTCATCGTGTAATCTTTTCTGTTTCTTTGATCTCTTGCAAAGGAAGGAGAAAATTTGTAACTAATTCTAACCTGATCCTAAAGGATATTCTAAGTCATAATTTTATCCATAAATGCTGAAAGTGTTTTGACTCTTGTAACCCAGTGTCCAGTGTTTCATTCTTACTTTATTTTACTCAAAGAAGAGGTTCTTTAACAAAATTTAAGTTGTAGTTTTAGTATGAAAGTAACAATGTTCTTGATTCTAGCTGTGACTTAGAAGCATCTAGACATCAAATCATTTTCATGATATTAAAAATAGCCCCCTACTTAAATTTATGAAACTTATAGATCACTACAATAGTGTGATCATTTGATAAGACTTTAGCAATTCTCCCAAAACATTAAAAGGAGTATCCAAGCTATAATTGTTCAGGACAGTTAAATTAATGACCGTTCTTCTAAATGCATCTTTTACTGTGTTAATTATATCTGTTTTAATAATCCTGGATTTGGTAGTACAGGACTGAAAAAGATCAAACAAATGGGTAATGAATTGTTCTTTGAAAAGTATTTAAGTCGCTAACTTAATGTGAAAATCACATAGACTCATTATGAGAAAGTAGCTTGAGATTTAGGTTAAATTATGGTTGGGCACTAAGGCACTTTTCTCAAAAGTACTAAATAAATGTTACTAAATTGTTATGACATATTGGGATTTTTTCATAAAATTATACTCTTTGAATAGATAGGAAGAAACTACTCATGTGAAATAATTATAGTAGACCCTTGACATCACAAGTTGTATATCCTGAGATCTTCAGAAACCTGAAAAGTCAAGAAATTTTCATTTCAGAATTTTCTGGTGAGGGTGTTTAGCCTTCCTTCCAAACACAGTTCTCCTTCTTTAGGAGAGTATAATGGTTCTGTGCAAAGTGTAACATAACAGCTCTTCAATATTCCATAGAAACTTCCACATTGTTCTTCTCTATCTTTAAAAATCCAAAATTTTATGGATAATGTAGATTTAACTGGATCACTGAGTCCATGTAGAATAGACAGGTAGAGTAGCATTAGTGATTTATGGTATGGTAGCATTAGTGGCATGTCATCTATGTAAGAGGTCAGTAGACTAGACACTGCCCCCCAGCTTCTCGGCATGCCTGGATGTTTCATATTTAGATAAATTATGCAGGAATACAACACAGGAACTTTGGAATCATGAGGATAATGAAATGGGTCCTCAACAGGTAGGAATTTTAAGGCTCTTTTCTACTAGATCTTCCAATCTGCATCTGTTGGGAGCATCCAATGCAACCAAGTAAGCTCCTTGTACTTAATGTATTGATATAGTATATAGACTTAATAGCCTTTGCTACCTTCCATATTCTCCCTTTTTAAGTATAACTATCAACTGGCTATCATAAATTATCTGGGAGGTCTTAGTGAAATTTTTCTGATTTGTCTTTAAGAATACAGGGGAAGACAGTGACTTAAGAGTCACGCCTTTAAACCCAGCACTCGGGAGGCAGAGGCAGGCGGATCTCTGTGAGTTCGAGGTCAGCCTGGTCTCCAGAGTGAGTTCCAGGAAAGGTGCAAAGCTACACAGAGAAACCCTGTCTCAAAAAAACAAAAACAAAAAGAAAAAAACAAAAAACAAACAACAACAACAACAAAAAAAGCACAGAGTCCTCTCAGAAGGGTGATAGATGGATGATTGGAGCCTTTGTTTCCATAACTACCAGTTACTGGCTAGTTTTGCCCTAGCCATCTTTGAGGTTCATCTTTGAGGTCTTAATCATTCCAGATAGAAATTGTCTGTCTAGATTCAGATTTCAGCTGAAGTCTGGAGTCACATTCAGCTATGACTAACAGCATGTAGGTTTTTTCTTTCTTTCTTTCTCTCTTTCCTTCCTTCCTTCTTTCTTTCTTTCTTTCCTTATTTCTTTCTTTTAAGGTTTTGTCATTTTGTTTTATTGTAATCCATGTAGAACCAGTTTAGCAAGTACTTAAGCATTTGAATAACACGAGATTCTTTTGCACACTATACCCATCCTTACACTTGGGATGCTAACACATGCATTGCTGTAAAAGCTGTCACCTTGACATCCTCCACTGCTGGTGCTACTGCACATTCTCAAGTGACAAACCAAGGAACACAGTGAACATTATGATGTGCTGACATGAGGAAAATCTGTTGTATCACAGAGAGATTAAATTCTTAGATAGACTATGCTCTCAAAAACATTGAAAAAACACAAATGACAGATTTTTGTCTATACTCTTACTTCTTCCTAAAAAGTGGACATTTAAAACATTAATTTGTAATAAAACTGTACAGAATTGTCATGTCCCAAAAGCTCATTGTCACTGAGAGGATTCTTTTCATCTTTGGGCTTAGAATTCCCACCATCAAGAGCTATTTTCACTTCCCTAAAGAGTCTTAGAGAACATTTCAGACAATGGTTTTCAAACCTAAGAAACTATATGTGAACCTTCTTTAAAACCGGAAATGCATTCCACTGCAGTCTCCTGAGTTAATGGGGGTGTGGGTGGGGATGTGGATTGGAGGATTGAAAATCAAGAGGCCTAAAAATCTCCAGATAATTCATCCTCAAACGCTCTAGGGCTGAGTGTCAGAACCCCAGCTTCCTTTTCCTCTCGACAAGGAAAATGTTTCTCTGTAAATAAAAATTATTGAACTGGAAATCCAGTAATATCCTGCGTCAGAAACATCTCTCCAAGACATTTTTTTGTTTTTTGTTTATTTTTGTTATTGTAACGTAGCCCAGACAGGCTTGAATTTTCTGTGTAACTAAAGATGATCTTGAATCCTGATCAGCCTGCGTTCCCTTCCTGGATGCTAGGATTATAGGCCTGTGCCACAAAGCTTGGTTTTTGTGGTACTAGATACTGAACCCAGGGTTCCACCCACACTAGACTAATGCTCTGCAACTGAGCTACACCCCAGCCATCTGCTTTTCAATCAGATGAGAATATGCTGAACATCTGCTATTTCAGGTTGCCATGTCAGGTTGCTCCAGATTCAACAGCAGTATATATTTTGCTTATTCTGTACATTTCTTCTTGTAAAAATGTTAGCTAAAGGAAAAGTAGCCCTACTCAGTCTTCTTGAGATGCCACTCTCTAATACATCCTTTTCAAAATCATTTCTAACAGTGATATCAGAATCATATATGTACTAGTACATCTCACATGAAATTATCAATGACAAATATATTCTCTATTGTACTAGTAAGTAAAAAAACATAAATCGATAAATAAATGAATGAATGAATAAATAGATAGTTGCATCCTCTTGGCCTCAGCCAATATCCATTATCCCTGGTAAGCTTGCTTTTGATATCAGAAACCATAAGTAAAAAAAGTCTAGTCTGCTTCAATGGCCCTGGTACCCAGCTCTCCTTGTCTAATCGGTTTTCTAACTATGACATAAGTAAGACATGAAGCGCCTCCAGCTCTTCAAACTTTGATCCACGGCTCCATGCAACTAAATTTATCCTGCAATTTTTAAATATCTGTTGGTAACTATCAAGTTTCTCTGATGTTATCTTCAGCCCACTAATAGACACACACACACACACACACACACAGTGGGTCCCAATCCCACTGCCTGCCTGGGATGTCCCCTAAACAGTAAGCTAAACGCCTAGACCAGTACCATGGGGGCTCCTCAGCTATAGTCCTATATATTCACAGCATACAGAAAGACATCCCCCAGCAAACACCCCATGTACATACCACACAAACACATATAACCACGTACACATACACACATACCACATTCACACATCACACCACATGCACACAGAAATCACACCACCTACACATATACACACACACATCACACCACATACATACTACATATATATACACCCACACACACACACACACACACACACACACACACACACCACATATACATCATTCCACATACATACATAAACACATACATCACACACACACACCATACACACTTTTTCTTATACATATTTTTATTCTTGTATACATGCAGCTGAATCATAGCTACTACTATAAACTCCTTAAGTGTAGGGCTGCCTTGGTCACCTTTCATTATCCATTTCCTGCTATGTCTGAATGTAGGTTTTGCATAAGCATGTGATATCTGTAGACTTGTGCCCATACATAAAGCTGTCAGGCCCCTCTTTTCTCTTAGGCTCTGCTTGTATCTCTCAACTGTCTAGTGAAACACCCCAACCCAGATTAACCTGTTTCCAACTCAAATTATTTATTTTCCCTGTCATGCTCAGTGTTCCTCTCAGCTTTTCCTGATCTTATCCTGCAGTCTCTAACCATTAATCCCTTCTAATCTGATAATGTCACATCCTCTGCTCTGATACTGTGAAAATCCCCCACTCTGATCTCTCAGCACAAAACACAGGGTTCTTAGTGAACCATCGTGGACATGATATGTGGTTTAAAACTGAACTGTTTTCCAACCATATTATTTCTTCCTTTGCAAATATTTATGTTTGTCATGCTGTGTATTTTGCAAGGTGCCATGAATCATATGAATGTGGACATCTGTTTTACTTCTTTCTCTAATTCTACACCAGCTTGGAAGATCATTACCATTATATAGATTCCATAGGCTTTCACATACTTCACAGGATTTACTCCCTGGAATTGTCATCGAGTTATGCATCGCACATGTGTGTTTCCAGAACATGTATCACACTTTCATCATTGCAAATATTGTAATTATTATGATAGATTATAACAGGTTTTATTGCAGACATTTGGCTTCTTTTTCAATTGATTCTCAGATTTTACATCTTGGAAGTAAGAGGCTGGATTTTGTTCATGCTTATAATTTCCTATCAACACAGCAGTTAATGCATGGTAGATTCCAAGTAAATCTAAAGTATTTGAACTGAATAGTGTGAACTAGACCACATTTTCTTTATCAGAGTAAGTTGAGGATGTCCCAGTCATCCAATGAAGCAGTTATAAAAGTGAATTTATCAGCTTACTTTTTCTGTAGAAATTTGCAGGCTGGCCTGGGTCTCCTGAGATGACAGGCTCTGGTCACACTGCGCAGCTCCTCCTACATCACTAAGAGATTTTTGTCTTTGTTCCATTAGACAATCTGTTTTGAAAATAACACATCTAAGGATTTGTTTCCCTGACTAGAGAGTATGCGTTATGTTTATTTGACCACAATTGATTCTTTCTCCTTTATTGTTATGTGTTTTCTTTTCTATCTAATTCTTTCTTTCAGTTTTCATATATACGTAAATCATTTGTTTACAGTCAGCCTTTCCCTTCCTATTTTTAATGCAATACACTGCTTTATCTGTTAATACTAACTGGCTTTCTGTCCTCACTAAGTACAAAGAATACTTTTTTTAATATAGTAAAAGCAAGAAGTCTGTTTAATAAAATGACATTGGAAATCTCTAGACTAGCACATAATACATAGGGATTTCTCAAATAGTAAGAATTTGTATAGACTCCCCACATAATCTGTCATTCTATAATTTATGAAATAATTATATTACTTTTTGATCATTGATTTTGAGTATTTCTACATTTGCTAAGAAGGAAAAATCAGCTGCTCTAGCTAGGAAACTAGGAATATGTCATGCAATGAAGCTGATGGACAGGCTATACGGAGCTGGCTCAGGTCAGAGTTGATTTGGCACAGGTTCTTAAAAATGGCAAGGGCCCAAGATTTTAGCCCTGTGCTGTGCTCCATATGGCTTCTATCTTCCTGGCTGCAAGAAGTTTGCCGTTCCTCCTGCCATCATGCCATGGTCCAGGCAGAAGGAATAGGAAGGTGAATGAGAAAAGATAAAGCACCAATAAGAGCTGGGCAGCTGACTGTGCCTCTTTTCCTAAGGAACTTTCTCAGGAGCCACTGGCCCAAACTGCATTGTGTGAACACATGTCATTTTAGCAGTCTGTGGAGATGATTGTCTTTATTGAGTTACTTTGTCGCACGCACGCGCACACACACACACACACACACACACACACACACACACACACACCAAAAAACAAAACAAAACAAAAAACCAAAAAACAAACAAACAAACAAACAAAACTAAATTGGAGTTTTTAAAGTAGAGAAAAGGGGAGAATGGATTATGGGAATGGTAGCAGTATGTGTTCCAACTGTTTACCAAACTAGTACTGATATAATGAGCCCTACAGTTATATGATAAAAGCAGATCTATAAGGTGAGATGCTTTAGTGACAAGAATTTTTATTGTTTTGATTAAGATTTAAACACACACACACACACAAACACACACACACATACATAATGTGATCGAAGTTCAGCAGGTTTTAGGGGATTCAGTTTTAATAATTTTAGTCACAATTAAAAAGCAGTTACAGACTCTGTGTGTGTTCATGACCTAATGGTTCCTTCCTAGGAGCCCCTGCAGAAGATGAGCCTGTGTGCATTCTAGTGAGGCATCTTGATGAAGCATAAGTGAGCAGCGGGACAAGTACTGGGTGGTTGGAGTCCTGAAGCATTTGCCAAGTTTGCAAGCAGAAATACAAGCTTGCTTTAAGGGAGATTGGTATAAACAGTCATGGACCTGAACTTCAAATAAGGAAGTTCAGAAAAAAAAAAAAACTTTTCATGTGTAGTAGTTGTATTAAATATCACTGAAAAACTGAAAGTCTCAGCATTTCCCTAATTATCCAAATGATGAGAGACACATTCCATAGGCCTTCCATGTTCCCTGGAGAAATCTGTATTGAGAGCAGCAACAGGAGAAATTTGTGGAATACATGAATGAATGCTCCTGCCTGCCCCCCACCTTCTGAAAGACTAGGTTCCTGCTCAGTTCTAGCTTCCAAGACCTTTGTACCTGTGATTTATTATTTCATCCCAAACAAACCACAAGTTGAATGGCACTATCTCTATCTCCCTCCAGAAATCTGAAAGCCAGAAAGCTTAAGGAAATTTCCCAGGAACCCAAATTCAAATTTCAGTTTCCGGACTACAGGACTACATTTTTTCTAACATTCTTTTCATGAGAATATTTGTAATGAATCTTATCCTAGCATGTTCTCATTTGGGCAAGACCAAGAAAGGACCAGAAAGTCATTGGTATATCCTGTGATGAATGAGGGACCCTGGAGGAGGGAAGACAAGACCCTATTTCATATGAGAGTCTGGCTGCATGCTTTCAAGTACTTATTGGGACTGAAATTAAAATGCCCTTAGACCATCTTCTTTATTGTACTCATGGGTTATGCCCTGGAAATGCAGGAGTATAACAGCCTTTGCGTCTAATTGTGAAAAACCACACAATGTGCATGCATCTAATAAATGTTGACCAAATCAATCCTCTATTTCATCACCTCCAAATATCTTTATCTCTGTATGGTTCTTAAAAATGCTGACATTTTGTTGTCTCTTCCCGTATGTAGTTTTACTTTATTCTATTTTTGTTTAACATTCACCTGTAATTGTCATTGTGAATCTCACCAGACAAGGAAGTTCAAAGCCAAGAACAAAGCAGATGGGTGATGACCAAGCATCAGAGATTGGGGTGTGTTGGAAATAATATTGTACTCAGGGATTCGTTTTTCTTCTGAAAAAGATGCTCCTCTCTTGGCTGGCTGGCTGTGGTGCACACCTTTAACCCCGGGCACTGGAGAGGCAGAGGCAGGTGGATCTCTATAAGTTCAAAGCCAGCCTGATCTACAGAGTGAGTTCCAGGACAGCCAGGCTACACAGAGGAACTCTGTCTCTGAAAAACAAACAAAAAAGAGTTGCTCTCTTCCTTTCCTCCCTTGCCCCCTCCTTCCTTCTTTCCCTCTCTCTGCTGTCTGTTTTCTTGCTTTGCCTCTCTATACCATTGTAGTTGCATAGAACAAACATAAATAAATTCAACCCATTCTTTAATTTGCTTTCAGGCACCATTTTTGAAACATGTTTTTAACAAACTAGAATATTTAACTCAGTCCATGAAATACAAGAAGATAGAGTTATAAATGTATACATGACTCCTGTGTATTTTCTAACTAGGATGACCTTAGTCTTTGGGGACAACAGAACATGTTGAAAGCAAGGTGCACTCAAGTTTCTCATGGAGCATTCATAGATTATTCAATACTGGAATGTACCTTCCCATCACTAAAGGATCAAAATGCATTCATTCATGCCATACTAGTACAAATTATTTTAAAAGAAGCACCTGTTCTGGAGCTGGTTGAGAGTGAATAATGTATTTAAAGACCTAAATAAGAAACAGTAACTTAAGCACTAATCTATGTGGAGATATGTACCATTCCCATTCAATGATTTCCAACACTACTAGACTAAGGCAGGGTTAGCTCACACACACACACACACACACACACACACACACACACACACACACACACATTTATATCTTTTGTTTGCCTTTGCCAGAATACATTTATTTAATGAAATGAAAGTTCAGGAGTATTGTAGAAATAAGTTTCAAAGTCTGTCTCCCCTGTAAAATTTCATATGATAAAAAATAATGATCTTGTTCCAGCAGAAAAACAACAGGCAAAAACAAAACAGCACAGTGGTTTACTGAACAATGTACAACATTTCCATGTAGCCAACTTACTTCTCTATCAGCCTATCAAAACACTGTGACTATATACCCCTGCGTATTAGACACGTTGCTAGGCAAATACCAGGTACCAAGGGGAATTCAAAGATGTGCTTCTCCTCAGGGAGTTGACATTCTGGCTAGATAAAATTCAAGATAATAACCATTCTTTTAAGGCATTTTAAACAAAACTTAGAGTTTAGGGTATTAAAAAAATCTTGACAGTTATGGCTTTTAAAAAAGTGTTCCATGAAGTAAATTGGGTTCCTCTTTTCTGTGTTTAGTGAGTCAGCCATCACTTACAGGCTGAACAGAATAAGGTTTTCAGAATTCTGTCTCCTGATGCTTTGTTTGTGGTTTTCTAAGATTCTTTTGGACAGAGTTCCAGAATCTACAGTTATTGAAATGATACAATTTGAGGAAAACAGATCCTGTGAAAGACATGCTGAATGGGGCCTGTTACCAAAAGTCATTACCCAGGTAGGACAGGAGAGATGAGAAAGGAGTGAAATGCACGTTAGTGATATCTATACATTAAGGAGATTAACTCCTCAGTTTTAATATAAGAAAAACAAGGACACTTTGGCTGGACCTTCATAAGGGTAAGATTTGCTGTATTTTGTGAAGAATATTTTCAATTTTTGTAAGTTCTGTGTTTAAAGTGTGTCTTTTGTTTTAAGATTTATTTATTATTTGTGTGTGTGTGTGTGTGTGTGTGTGTGTGTGTGTGTGTGTGTGTGTTCCATATATGCAGGTAGTGCTCAGAGACACCAGAAGAGGCTTTTGGACCCCTGTAGCTGGAGTTATAAGCATTTGTGAGGCACACAGTGTTTGTGCTGTGTACTGAATTTGATACTTCTGGAAGAGCAGCAAGTGCTCTTAATTGTTGAGACATCTCTCCAGCCCCTATAAGTTCTCTTAAATATGCAAATTAACTAGCTTGTTTAATGTCAAAACCTTATGGTTTTGCAAAATAATTCAGAACATATAAGAAACTATAAAGAATTCAATTTTATTGGTGGCTTATGTATAATCCCTACACTCAATATAGGCCAGCTTGGGCTACAGAATAAATTACAGACAAGCTGAACTACATTGTGATACCATACCCAGAAAGGAAGGAAATGGATGGAAATTTAAATTCACCTAAATTTCAACTTCCATTAATCATTACAATAGAGTAGTAGCCTATTAATATGTTTTACACTGATATGCTTGAGTGTGTGTGTGTGTGTGTGTGTGTGTGTGTGTGTGTGTGTGTGTATGTGTGTGTGTGGTCTTGTGGCATCTTCATGGCAGTATAGAAATGAATGCAGTTTTTTTGTTTTAAGACATGTCTTAAACATGAGATACATTTATAGGCTGTAGCTTAGTTCAGGACCATGGAAGAGCTTGACCATGTGTTAGTTACTTGACATTATTTCATTTATGTCCCACAGTGAAGCCAAGGAACCAGACACTGTGATGCTGGAGAAGCCTTGGGTTTGGATAAGGCTCCAGTACTTACTGATTGCATGACACATTTCCTTTTTCTGTCAATCATGAATATTTGCATCAGCCTCTAACTCTAAGAATTGTTGTCTGTATGCTTTATTTTTAGCAAAATAAGATGCTGTCTTACTGAATTAAAATTGTTTTAACATGTCCAAAATTTGAACTATACTAATGAGATAACCACTCTTTACTCCTAAGAACACAAAGAAACATGGCTATTTTAATTTTTAGAAATTTCAGACTAACCTGTTCTGGCGAAAGCACTCTGTTGCTAAATGAAATGTGTTGTTAGAGTATTACACAGTGCACACTATCACCCATCAGAATATAGTTTTAGCCATTATGTCCCACATGCCCCATGACATACCAGCTTATCTATCTAGAGTGCTTCTCTGTGTGCGCAATTATATAGGTAGGGATTTTAATAAGAAAAATAAAATAAGGAATATTTAGAAATATAATTATATAGAGGTCAGAACTGTGAAAATTGCTTTTCTCACAATCACTATAACTTAGCTTTATTGTCTAAATTATAAGTAATAAAAATTATTTTTATACTCTGAGAATAAGTAGCCTTGGTTCTTGGTAAGAAATTGCCATATTTTCTCTAAGGAGAAATCAGCTCCCTTATAGGTGGTTTATTGAATATTGGTTTCCTAGAAGATCTGCAGCCACATTTTAGTAACTGTGACAAGAAAAAAATAAAACAAACAAACTGGGATGATGTTTATTTAAGGCCTGTTGTGCATCATAGGAAAGGACACACAGCATTTAACTGGATACTCAAGTCTTTACTGTAGGGATGTGTGAGAACTCTCTCCTCAGTCAGGGCCCTATTCTCTGATGCAGTTTCTAAACAGACACAAAACTACATTAAAATTGTCAGCTCCCAGTAACTTGTTTAGTAGTTGTTAAAATCTTATATGAGCTCTTATAAAAATAAAATACCTCACTGATAATACAATTGTTTAATATTCACCTCTTCAAAGGTTTAATAGAACATAAATAGACTTGCTTTGCTTCTCCAGTTCATTAGTAAACATGTTCTCATTCATTTTTCAGGAAATAAATAACTTCCTTAGAAATCTCTCCCTTCATATCCTATTCATGACAGAATATTAAAGGGAGGCAGTTCTGTTGACAGATTACATGAGTATCTTCTACCCCACAAGCTAGAGTCCAGTTCACTGTTTTAAACAAATAAATTGGGAGAATGCACATAGGCAGTAAACTGACTTCCTTTTGATGATTTGGAGTATGTATTTGAGTGTATAGGAAAAAAAACTGGATTCTTAGAATGATTAAACTGCTTATTAAATTTTGAAATGTGTTTGTTAAAATGTTAATGGAATTTATCTTTTCAAAGGAAACTATTCAAAAGCCTCCACAATGGCCTGTTACAGGTGTTTTCCCCATAATCTAAAGATTTTTCCTCTATTCTCCAATCATCTATTTGCTGTAGATTCTCTAGTAACAATAGAATTTTCCAAATACATTTTATTGTTCTCTTAAATATTTTTCTATATAAACAAATGCATCCCACCCTGAGGAAAATATGAAGAAGAAAAAAAATCACTAAAGATGTAAAGAGTGTAACTGATAACCTTGTGTGGTATTGTGCTTGTTCTTGGTTTAATATTAACCAAATAAACAGTGGATATGACTTCAGCATTGCTTCTTACTACTTTTCAAAACCCAGTGAACATTTAAAAAGTGAGATAGCTTCCAGATATTAAGGGAATGCAGTACTATATGGAGCACCCACATACCCGTTCAGATTATCGAGATGTGATCCACCCTGCAGCTGCCTCAAATTACGAACAGGTGTAGAAGACAGATTATGCAAATACTCATATTAATGTAATTGTCAAATTGGTGTGTTTACCATTGTGCTTTTAAAGAGTAGACTGTATTCCTATTTTAAATGTAAATTAGCTTCATTCTTGAGAGCAGCTATTGAGTAATGAAACTTAGTCCTGGCTTAGAAATGTATAATTTCTAGCAGACTATTTAACACAGTTCTAATATTTGACCTCTTCTCCAGTAAATTCTTTCATAAACAATGATTCTGCAGTCATTCAGGACATACATAGTCGAGATGGAGCTGTGTGTGTTTAAGGTGACATTGTAACTGGACTGCGGTTCTCTGTATCATACATGGCCTGTGATGATTGCTCTAAGTGGTTTAAGTGGTTTTATTTTTACCTCTTTTGTCTTTTCTAAAATATAAACTCTTAGAAAATACAGTCTTTGGAGAAATCGTACTGCATGTATCATAATAATTTTGAATCCTGGAATCTAGCTACTTTGATCCTGGTGACATTCTTAACTATTAATGTTGATGTTGTAAACCATGTCTTGTGAATACTGAGCAGTCATTTCCTGTTGATTCACCCACATGTCTGTGTGATGAGTTTATACTGCCCAAATCTTGCTCTCTTACTCAGAGTTTAGATGCTACTCTCAAAAAGGTCTCTCTCTCTCCCCCTCTCTCTCCCTCTCTCCCTCTCCCCCTCCCCCCCTCTCAGACTCATGCTGGTGTTTTTGGGTCCTTCAGTGATGAGCACCATGACTCACTATATCCGAAAAGACACCAGCACTAGTAAAGATGAGGATTGGCGCGTCTAGCACTGAAGTTACTCGTCTTGCATCCCTCCTGTCCCCAATTCCCTTTAATTCATTTCTTCCCTCTAATAGAATGACAGTCCTGAAGCAGTAATGTCTTTCTGTTTGTTTGCTAATACATATTCAGAGATCACCATGTTTACTTGGCTGTGTTTTTTTTTTTTTAAATGCTTTTTCATTTCACACAACAAGATGTTGAAGCTAAGAAAGGCTAAATTGCTTTATCTAAGGTCACGTAGCTGACGTTTGAGTTGGGTTGTAAATTCAAGTCTGTCTACTACAAACTATGTGCCTCTTAACCTTTCATCACTGATCATAACAGCTTCTTTACTGCCATTCACAGTTTTCATTTTGAGGGAAAACATACCAAGTAAGGAGAGCAAGGCACAGAGTTAACGTGACTAGCACCTTGCCCTAGCATCTTTATGGATTTTAGCCGTTTTGATTTGAAGTGTGGTTCTGGAGGGAAGGGTAGGATCAACTGTCCCAAGGAAGGAGTCTTGATGAAGACTCACAAGAAGAGGCCAGTGTATTGAAAGGACTGTTTTTTGTTTTTGTTTTTGTTTTTGTTTTTGTTTTCTGTTGCTCTCCACATGCATCAACCCAACCGGCTGATGACAACATTGAGATGCAATGGGACTTGGTGATGAAGACAGATGTTTGCCCAGGGATGCTGCCAGTAATCTCTTAATATGAAAGGAAGGAGTGGCAGAAACAAACTCTACTGAGTTTCTCTTAGCTTGATAAGAGTTTCAAGTCAAATGTAAGAGAGTCTCTTGGAAAGAATGCTTCTCTGAGCCAGGTAGTGGTGGTGCACATTTTTAATCCCAGCACTAAGGAGATACAGGCAGGCAAATGTCTATGTGTTCGAGGTCAGCCTGGTCTACAGAATGAGTTTTAGGACAGCCAGAGCTAGACAGAGAAACTCTGTTTTGAAAACCAAAAAATCAATAAAATAAATGAATTAAAAGAATGCTTCTCATTAAGTCATCAGTCCCTTCCTCTGGTATTTGTTTTCCTTTTTTCTCTACCTCTAAGAAAATGAAGAGGGAGAAAATACTGCTAGGAACCAAGAGATCCCACCACACAAACTTCTGTGTGTACAACTTGCATTCCTCATTAGAGAGTCTGTCATTTACCATTATTGGCAAGGAAAGGACTGTAACCGAGACCAACAGCAGGTGAAAAGTAGCTGATCCACAGGCTGCTGCTTCCTTCCCTGCAGGGATCAGAAAAGGAGCAGCAATGTCCTCCAGTCCCCCCATGCATTCCTAGGGGTGACCGTGATCTAAGTTGCCCCCCCTACAGAGTAAAGCATGCAGTAAAGAGGAACTGGCATGTTTTGGATTTGAAAGCATTAATAATATGAGGCCTAGCTTTGTTTTGAGATCTAATAGATATAGCAAAGCATCTTTATATTTTTGTTGTTGTTTGTTTGTTTGTTTTTTATTGACTCAAAACCTAATCTTAAATACAAGTTCATGGAAAAGACCATAAGATGGTGAATTTGGGGCCTCCTCACTGGACCTCCTCCAGCCCACAGTCTCCAGGGATCTCCAGGGTTGGGGCGTCTGTGAAAGGATGAATGATCCATTTCATCCCACTCTTCACTGCCTGTGACGGTCCTGACTAGGTTAGTGACAAATACACTTCATAAATTCTTTGAATAAGAATATATTTCTGGTTTGTTGCTCAGGGTATCTCCATAAGACCAGCTGCTGAAGGAACAGGAAAAAAAATCACATCTTTATGTCTTCATAAGGACTTTTAAGTTGCTCTTTAAAGAAAAAATCTCTAAAACAAGTTGGATGCTGCATAATAAATCAAATCAATGATGTTCATTTCTTTTGTATCTTAAGTTATTTTCACTTATATTGTTTTGTAGAAACTTTATGTTGAGCTCCCAATATTATTTATTATGTAAAGCAAAATTCTCACAGTTTCAAGCAGGGGGGATTTGCTTAAAATATTAAATATATTCTTTCAGTCCTTCTTCATATGAGCCCTGTATTCATACATTCTTGAACAATGAGTCAAGGGTGATTTTACACAGAGTATCTTTATTTTAAAAACTCAGAATTGAGTCTTACTTAAAGATTGGAAGCTGATGTAATATGTTATGCCAGCCATCCCAGAAGCCATTTCAATAGAGTCTGTACCCTGGCATTGGTTTTTAGAAATAATTGCATGCAAATGTAGTTGAACATCTGTAGCATGTCTCTGAATCCTAACCAGGCATTTTCCATTAGATGTAGTCTGAAAATCACATTAAGAAAAATATATCATCTGTGAAATTATGTTCTGAATGCCCCAAATAGCAAAGGAAGGGACCATGTTCAGTTAAATCTAGTTCAAAGTGTTACCATTTATATATCCCAAATTTCAAATGCTTCTTTCACCCTCCTTTAGTGCTAAGTTATAAAACTGAGAAGGGGTCATGTTTACTAGTTTATCTTATCTACCTTATCACAAAATTTTCTTGAAAATTCGTGAGAACTCCTTTTATATATTGTATGCAAATATCCTTAGGAAATGTCATATAATGTACAATGAACATATGTCAATAAAGTATAAATAAATGAAAAAATCTAAGTAATTATTAACATTTTTAGTTTTCTAATGTTTTCTAGAAAATAAAAAAAAGCTTATTTTTGTTCCTCTAATGGCAATACAATTGTAATAATTAAAATTTTGTTACTTGGTTTTGCTAAAAAAAATTTGGAAGTGAATTGAGTGTGTGTGTGTGTGTGTGTGTGTGTGTGTGTGTGTGTGCACGCATAGTCATACAGATGTATGTGCATATGGTAGGATGTGTGTGTGTGTAAGTATGGGTAGTGTATATTGCTGTATTTGGATGGAGCTCTGAGGGCAGATTTTAGGAGTCAATTTTTATCTTCCACCTTGTTTTGGGGCAGTGTCTTTTTTCTGTTGCTATATTATGTGTACCAGCTTTGGTGGCCTGAGTTTTCAGGTAATTCTCCTACTTCCACATCCATTAACACCATAGGAATACAGGAATCACAGATGCACACTACTGCATCTGCCTTTTTACCTGAGTTTAGGAGCTTTGAGCTTAGGTTGTCAAGCTTGCTTGGTAAGCATTTCACACACCAAGAGATCTCCTGACTCCTGAACTTAGTTTGAACATATAATTTACTAGCATACTTGCAGAGTTTGAGGAAGAGTATTAAGCAAAAATAAAAGTAAAAATAAAAATAAAATGCATGGACAGTCAGAGCAGGAGTTCATGAAACAAATGTAATTCTTTCCATGAAAAATTTCCAAGGATATTTTTCTAGTTTCTTCATTGAAACCATTTATAGCTTCAACATTGTGCTAAGATGTGCTAATAATGTCTCAATATCAGAAACATGTTTCTACTTTGTTTAATCCATAAGGATAAAGCTTATATTCATTTAATAGCTGGCACATATGTTTTAATAGTGAGAAAGTCAAAGTGCATAGCATAAGGGACTTAGATTTACATGGAGACATTGAAGATATGTTTCCACATCCTTCCCACTCCTTGGGCTATCTATCACTGTGTAGTCAATGGAACACTCTTCTCTGAACTCACTGGCATTTGGGGCTCTCTGGGTGTAAAAGTAGATGTCATACTCCTTCATGTTATTTCCACTTGGGTTCCTAAGTGTCCACTGCTTCCACTTACTTCACACTCATTGTTAGACTGTCAATCTATTATCATCTAGGAAAATCTCTCTACCTCCTACCTTCCACATACCTATTTCTGTTCTGTTCTTCATAGCACCCTGTGCACATATGCACATTAGCTCATGTGCTTCCACTTTTTCTATACACATTTGGAGCAAGCATTCCTACTTAACTTTCTAGTTCAGTTCTTGGTAATTGATGCATAGTATCCATATCAGTGAGATGGAAATGTGTACACAAACATGTCTATTTTATCTAATCAAGAATTACATTTTTAATTTTGTTGTCTTCTGGTCTCCTAATGTTCATAGGATATTCAGCTTTTTGTTGCTGTTGTTTTGTTTTTTGTTTTTGTTTTTTCAAGACAGGGTTTCTCTGTGTAGCTTTGTGCCTTTCCTGGAACTTGCTTTGTAGACCAGGCTGGCCTAGAACTCAGAGATCCGCCTGCCTCCCAAGTGCTAGGATTAAAGGCGTGCGCCACCACCACCTGGCTCAGCTTTTTGTTTTACATAGTTAAAGTATTTTTGACAACACATACACACATACAGAAAGGCAGGGGAACAGAAACTACAATAGTTCATTGCATTGCATTTATCTCATGCCACAGCACTGGCTGACTGCCACCTGTGCTACCTCTCAGATTGCAGCTGCACCACTCAGAGTGCTGTGTATTTCTTCTGTTTTTATCATGACTTCAGGTACGTGAAACACTCTTGATTTCCATCACATTGTCTCTGGATTCAGTGAACAGGTACCACTCTCCTCCTCCCAGCTGGTCACCTGCTCCCTCCTTGATTTCACCCTCACCTGTGAAGACTGCCTTGCTCTGTGGGTGAGAGGTGTCCATATCCTTTCAATTCTCCGCTCCTCTGCTGAGATTTCTAACAAGGGCACCAATTAGTGCCGGTTACAATGGCAGCTTTCAAAGTGAATAAGGAGTGGATGGACTAAAAACAGAGTGAAGACCTGACATTGGTGACAGTCTTTGTTCACTCCGCAGTGATTTCTTATTCTTAAATCTATAAAATTCACTTACATCAGTGGCTCTAATTAATTAATATGAAATATTTTAAAAATTTCAAATTTTTCAAACACCAGTGGCAACTGCTTCTAGGGCTTGAATCTCGGTGCTTGGGGCACAGAGGAAGGTGGATCTGTGTGAGTTCCAGACCAGACTGCAGCTGGCCTCACCTAGGCCAACCCAGGTTGCTTCGTGAAACTGTCTCAACCTGGAGCAGCAGCAGCAGCAGCAACAACAAAACAAAAGTAAACAAACAATAAACAGCAAGAAAAAGAAATAAAGAAAGAAAACTGTTCTTAGCCAGCAAGATACTGGCTCAGTGGATACTGTGTTGTTATTCTTTTAACTGTATAAACTGATCTTTCAAGGAAAATGGACTTAAAATAATAAAAATAAATTCTTAATGGCCTTGGCTGGCATAGATCTCATTATGTAGACCAGGCTTCCCTCAAACTTACAGAGAGCTATTTACCTCTACTTCCCAAGTGCTGGAATTAAAAGGGTTTACCAACATGCATGTTCAGAAAATAATGAATTTATAAGAATCAGTTTATCCAAAATATTCTTCATAGCTTGGCACAATTCTCCTGGTGGCAGTATTGTTTGGATGTATGTATGGTGTATATGTATGTGTCTGTGTTCCTGTAGTAGTACTCAAGCCTATGGAGGCCAGAAATGGACACTGCATTGTTTCCATCAATTGTTCACCTCATATTTTGTGAAAAAGGAGCCCCCAGTGAGCCTGGAGTTCATCATTTCACCTGAGCTGGGGAGCCAACAGACTCGGGGGATTTACCTGTCTCTTTGCCACTGCTGTGGAGTAATATATGCTCACAACCATGTCTTGTTTTTTACTTAAGTGCTGGAGATCTGAACGCAGGTCCAGATGCTTGGCAGAGCAAGCATGGTTTCTATTGAACTATCTTTCCAGCCCAAGGCCTATACTCTGATATCATTTGGAGTTGATAGACTCAAGGGATCTCTATTCTGAGCATAAGTGCTAGTCTCTCTTGTTATTCACCCTTTAGCTCTACATCTACCCACCAAGCTCCCTTACTGAACTGGTTGAATCCAGTGACTGATGATAACATATCCACTATTCTGTGTTCTCCTTTCTCTCCTTGATGCAGCATTTACCCTTTATTTTTCCAACTGTTTTCTTTCTTTGCTCCCACTCCCAAGAAAGCTACTGAGTATTCCTATAGGAAGCCAAAGCATCACACAACATTGAGAACCTGGCATCACCTTAACCTCTGTCACTATTGGCATTGGCAACACTGGTTTATGAACACTGGATTTTTCCTTCTTTTGTACCTGTTGCCAAATTTCACTATACACACTTTTTTGCCAGAAAGGGAATTCGGAAGCCACAAGAAAGGAACTCATCCTGCTTCTCTGACTTGTTTTTCTCCATAGACCATCTCATATAGGCATGTTTCCTCATTCCCTTTGAAAGATAAAAGCTCTCCACCAGCATTTACCCACTTCTACTATGGCTTTAACATGTCAGCAGCATATTAACTTATTTTTCTTCAAATTTCCAAATTTTAGGTGCATCTCTTCATCTTTAAATTCCAAGTAATTAATAAAGTACAGTTGTATGTGTACATATTATATATCATGAAACATCTGGAATGAATGCTTACATTTCAACTTCTATTCCTTCACCAGTATTAGACAGTCCAGTTTGGTCTCCATTACTGTCATTCACCTATGCAGAGGTTCATCTTCAGTTATTATTATGTGGCCACTGACATTTTTAATATTTTATTTTATTTTGAACTTTTTGTTTTATTCAAGATAGATTTTTTATTCACATATTATGTCCTGAATTTGGTTCCCCTTACTTTACTCCTCTCAATTTTCCTCATCCCTCCTCCCATCTGAATCTGCTCTTTCTTTGTCTTGTATTAACAAACAAACAGACTTCTTAGGGATAATAATAAAACAGAATATAATAAAATATAATAGGATAAAACAAAGGACTATTACTTTAGAATTGGACAAATAAACATTAAGAGAAATCACATGAGAAGAGACCTACACATTTAGGAATCAGGAAAAACAAAACAAAACAAAACAAAACAAAACAAAACAAAACAAAACAAAAAACCCGCCATAAACTGGAAGCTGTAATAAGTAAGCAAAGAACCTGATATGGACTCATGCTGGCCCTCTGAATGCAACCTCAGTCTCTGTGATGATGTATGTGCTTTGATCATATTGATTTAGAGGGCCTTGGTTCATTGGTGTTCTCTATCCATCCTCTCTGGCTCTTATATGCCTCCTCTTCCACGAGCTTCCCTGAGACCTAAAGGAAGGGATTTGATGGGAGACAATCCATTTGAGGGTTAATGTTTCAAGGTCTCTCACTCTCACATAATTTCTCACTGTGGGTATCTGTATTTGTTCTCTTCTGCTGCAGAAGAAAGCCTCTCCAATGATGGTTGGCTAAGGCACTGGCATATGAGTATAGCAAGTGTCATTAGGAATCATTTTATTGCTACATTTTTGCTTGATTGCTTTTCTTTGGGGCCATATGATTTGGTTTTACCCTAGGTCCTGGGGTTATCTAGTCTCAGGTTCTTGGTCACCCACAGTATCAGGTATGGGTTCCATATTGTGGAGTGGGCTTTAAGTCAAAACAGATCCTGGTTGGTTACTCACACAAGCGTTATACAACCATTGCACTTACAGGCAGAGCACCATTGTAGACCAAAGGGTATGTGGCTGGCTTGATGTTTACTTTTCTCATTTGATAGTGTGCAGAGTACCTTTCTGTACCAAGGATGCTAGAATGCATTGATAAAGGCACCAGCTCAACTTCTTCTTGTGCAGTGTGTTGCATAGGTGTTGTCTTCTGCAGTGGAGCCTTGCTGTCACTTTGTGCAGAGCAAGGTAGTCTTTTAAGTGGCCTGAGTTGTTTGGGGGTTCCTGTGGGACCCTTTTTGGCTAACAACTCAATTAGATGTAACCCAATTCCAGTACTGAAAGCTTCATTTGGTAACAAGAGGTGTCCAGCTGGGGCTGTGACTGCCATATTATTTGGTGATTTCATTTAGATGACCTTCATATAATGTGTATATTTTAGAAAAAGTTTACTATACTAGGTTCATACTACTCATTAATTTTAGCTTTTCTCCTATATGCCCTCACTTATTCCCCTCTTGTCTGCTTTCCAACTTGATCCTCCCACCCGGTCACATCCCCATCATAACTTCTATTGCCTTTTCTTAAGATCTATGTGCCCCCTCTAGTTCATTAATCCACACCTAACCTCTGTGAGTCTATGGATTGTAGCTTGGTTATCTTTAAAATAACAGCTAATGTCCACATATAAGCAAATTAATACTATACGTTTTTCTTGTTGAGTTTCAGATGCCTCGCTCAGAATTATTTTTCTAGTTCCATCCATTTACCTGCAAATTTCATGATGTCATTTTTAATAGCTAAGCAATACTCCATTGGGTAAATGTATCACATTTTCTTTATCCATTCTTCTGTTGAGGAACATCTATGTTGTTTCCCATTTCTGGCTATTATGAGTAGAGAAACAATGAACATGGTTGAACAGTGTCTCTGTGGTAGGACGAAGCTTCCTTTGGTTATCTGCCCAATGGTGGTATAGCTGAACCTTGAGATAGATTCTCATCTTCCAGAAGACCTGCCACATTGGTTTGAGAATGAAAAGGTTGTGGATTTCAGATTGTCAACCCTACTCCTCTGAGGATTCTTATTCTCTGACATTAATTGTGTTTTCTCTTCTACATTCAAGTTTTCTGCTTAACTTTTATGTCAGTAATGCTAAATTCTGTCTGCAAGTTATTACTACCAGAAAGTTTGTTTTTATTTTATCATTTAACTTTGTTTTAATTGCAAATATCCCCCGCTCTGTCAGTCAGGCTGACTTAGAACTCATAGTGTAGCCAAGGCTGGTCTTGAACTCATGGCATCCTCCTACTTTGACCTTCTGAAGGCTGAAATCACAGGTATAAACTATCTCACTTGGTCTCTACTCAAAAACAACTGAAGCAGAAATTCAGGGAAGTGAGTTTCAGTATTAATTTAGACAGAGTTTCCCCCAAAACTATGAACAATGTCTCAAGATTAGAATTACCTGTTCAGATGACCTCGCAGCCAGAACTCCCTCCCTCCCTATAACATCACCAACATTTAACATGTTGATTCTCAAGCCCCTCTATGCCTTAACTTGCTCCTGAACTTAAGTCTCATAAAGATCCCCTAGAAACAACTTCCCAGACGTCTTGTGGTCACCTTCCCATCCTTTAAACATCATTCTTCTATACTGTTATCTTGCCAGTGTATCAAGGTCTACTCTTGTTTTATCGTTTACAATCCACTCACTCAGCTGGACTTCAGATTCTCTAAAGTTAGATTTTTCTTAAACTGTGTATCTTTCTCCATTTCATGGCTGCAGCTTTGGCTGGTTGCCATAAGTAATTGTCTAGTGAATCTTTAGCAGTTTAGGCAGCCAGCCAGTTCCAACTAAACTCACACCTCCATGATTTACATACCATTCCTTGCAAAAACACTGTGAGTTCTCTTTATGTCATGATAGGATGGGAATTTTCTGGATTTTATATGTAGAAGTCAACATAGTCTCAAACTTTCTAGCTTAAAATACTCCTATTATTCAACAATAATTGAATTTCTTAGACAATATTAAATCCTTTGGATTCTCCTTTTTATGTCTTTATTTTCAATCAGAAATTTCTAGTCCTTTGAGAAACAACGTAACATTACCTTCTGCTGGCTTGCTCAGAAGTTAAAGTTGTTTTGGCTTGAATGTGATGGACCTGAATCTAATCCCCAGTGCCCACATGGTGGAAGGTTTGTTGCCTGGAATTTTGCCAAGAAAACACCAGCCTTCTCCTTACTCCAGTGCAGGGCAGTCCTCTCCTTCATGGTATTAATCTCCTTAACAACTGTAACCTCTCCTCTAGCACATGCCTAGGCTGTAACATTAAGCTTCCTAATGCCCCCTTTCCCCCCAGACAGCACATTTTTTATTTCTTTGTGCCTCATTTGCCACTTTTCATTGTAGACCTGCACACGCATTATCAATATTAGTAAGGCCACAGGTAGATACAACATTATGGAGTTTTGAAATCCCCTCTATAAAATAAGTTAGTTCATTATTTAATTTATCCTCAGTCAGGTTCTCAGGACATGGGAAAAATTCAGCCTTTTGCTCTCTTTGCAAATACCATACAAATGGCCTTTAGTTCAGCTGCTACTATTTCTGTTTACTTTGAAAATTTCTTAAGCTGGGCTTCCAGATCCGCACTGCTCTCAACACTGGTATCTTTGAGACATCCTCTAGGATGCCCCTTCAAACTCTTCTTACAGCACTCAACCACTTTCTTACACACAAGTTCCACAGTCTTTTACATTCTTCTAAAACGAAACATGGTCAGTTTGTTCTCGGCAGCACCCCACTTCCTGTACTGATTCTGTATTAGTTACTTTTCTGTTGCTGTGACAAAAACGATCAATGTTGCACAGTGTGATACAATCAGTCTTAAATAATACCGGCTGTTTTCTCTTTAATTTGGCCTGCTTCAGTCTGACTTTCTTCTTCTGCAGAATGTTTCTTTAATAGCTATGCCATATTCTTTTCAATATTATAAGGGTTTTGGAGTCTGTCTCTGCCATAGAAGGAAGTAAGGCAACACTAACTACTCCGTCAAAATGAAGAGTGAAAATTCTTTAGTCTGCCCATGCTGATTTGTTCTTTGGGTTACATAGGCTCTCCTTCTCCTAGCAACCTATAAAAGGAAATGTTTATTTGAGCGTAGGAATTCAGAGGGATACAAATCTATTATGGCAGGGAAGCATATATGCAGAGAAGCATAGCACCAAGAGGCAGTCATGGAGACTGGAGCAGACAACAGAGAGCTCACCTTTTCAATCATGAGCTGGAAGAAGAGAGTGTTAACGGGATTACATAACGTCAAAGTTCACCTCATGTGCCATATTTCTCCCAACAAGTTTCCACCATCTGAGCCTCCTCAAACATTGCCACCAATTGAGAACTAAGTGTCAAATACCTAAGCCTTCCAGTACCACATGGACGTATGTAATAAGCCACAATGATGTCAGTGGCCCTTTTACCTGTCATTATATCATTTTACCTAATTCATTACTAAGGAAGCACACTTTTAAGTATTTCACAACTGTGGATTTTAAAAATATTTTGAAAACTGAATCTCAGATTCATTGATTTATATCCTTACCCTTTTCATTTTATTTTATGACTACTTTTTTTTTCCTGAGTTTTATTCAAGTACCTAAGTTTTATCCTATGTTTTATTCAAGTACCAAAGTGGTTGAGGATATAAAAAGTTCAGAGTACAGACAATTGGTTCTTGAGTTTGCTGTTTCCTGGTTTACAATGCAAATTTCTTTTTTTCCTCTCTGTTCTGGAGGTTGGAGGACATTTCTTTCACTTTAATAATTTCATGACTTATATATTATAACACAGTAATTACTGCAAAATGTTCATTGTTTATTGACATAAAAGGCTAAAATAACTAAAACTGGCTGGCTTGTCAAGAACATACCGTAAAGAGTGAAGTGATTCTCATTGATTGATCACAGACACACTAGGTCATTGTCATCAAGAAACAAGATAAATGTACATCCCTGGATTCCTCACTCTAGGTCTTGCACTCTGGATCTCTGTGACTGAAGCTTTGTCATAAGCAGCTTTTGCAGAAATGCTTTTCCTTGATAACATCTGAGAATCTGCACAGTAGGATCCAGGGTGCACAGTTTGGCCCTTAAACAATCCAACAAATAAAATCATGTCTCTTAAGTAATATCAGCTGCTTACTGTTTAATTTGTCCTGCTTAGTATTTACTTTCATCTTCTGCAGAATGTTTCTTTAATAGCTGTGCCATATTCTTTTCAAAATTGTAAGGGTTTTGGAGTCTGTATGTGCCCTAGCAGGAAATAAAGCACCACAAACTACTCAGAATGAAGAGTGAAATTTTGTTAAGGAGTCTGCCAATGCTAGTTTACTAATTGGGTTCCATAGTCTCTACATTCTTTCGGCTGACCCAAAATATGTGCCAACTCATCTAACACACTTCCTTTATGAAATGTTCAAAATTGGTGTTATCCACACATCAATATTCTTTTGCTTATCCCCTCTGTCTGACCTAGGCAATTTTTATCTGTTTTCCAGAGATATCTAGGGAAGGATGAAATAGTATGGCTTTTACAAAGTTCACATGTGTCATCCTGATAAAAATCTATGCCCCTAGTGCCCCTGGACAGCTTCCATTAGGCAAGATGGAGAGCCAAAGCAGGTAAACAAACCAATTCGCCAGATAGGATAAAACCCACTCATAGAATAATATTTTATATTGTATGGAATTTTTACAATGCTGCTTGATTTTATTGGTAACCTCAAAATGGAGAAGAGTATGCCTTCCACATATCATTACACCTAAAATATAATGCGATGTGGAGGCTCACAGACCTTAAAGAAAAATGTTCAACTTCAAATTATAATTTAAAATACTTTCATCTGCTGGGAATTATCAGTATAATCATACTTACTTGTTTTTTTTTTGTTTTTTTTTGTTTTAGAAAAATACATCTTTGTGAACTTTTCAAAATATATTCTCTTTCATACAAGTCATTTCATCTTGCAATAGGACACACATATATCTACCCATATTAGCTTTTCACTTTGCTATGCCAGATTTCTACAGATAAAATATATATGCATTCATGTGGAAGAGACTTTGTCTTCTATTTTGAATTCTACTAATAGAAAATTGGTATATTCATTGATTATAGTAAAATGTCGTCTTGATCTTTGTACCATTTATAGTGTATAATGGTATTTTACATATAAGAGAACCAGTAATTTTTATTTGAAGGAAACTAAGTACCATTCTGCAGCAATGATCTATATAAAGCACATAGCTAATATATATAATATATTCATATATATATATATATAATATATATATATATATATATATATATTATATATATATATGAAGTCCATAGCTAATAATTTTAAATTTATGGGTGCTACCATTACTACCTGTACTTTACCATTCTGTGTGTTTAACAAATCTGTAACAGTGTTTCTTTACCTCCTTCTGAAGAAAAAGACCAGGAAAAGTTAAATGCTGTAGTCAAGGTCATGGCACTGCTAAGTGTTAAGTCCCTTTCTGTACCCCGACAGACTGTCTCCAGAGCCAATATCCTTATTTTGAACAATGATCCATATTTAGCTGAGGACTAGAATTCTTCTGAAGTTCATGTTGAAAGCCCTTTCCAGTACATTGTCCTGGCCTTCTCACTGTGGGTGCTTATTGGAAACAGATGCAAACACTTAAAACATCCATTCGCATTGGGTTTCCCTGTGACTTGCTGGACTCTGTCAGGTTGCCTCTAGGAGACTGCTTTCTAAGTGCCTGTCTGATTTCATTCGTCTCCCTGATTCTTTAAGAACCTGCAGCTTCCTGGGTCTGGTAAAGCCTGGCTGATCAAATGCTTATTAGCATTTCTTGCCAACATTCTGTCTCCCTCTGTAGGCTAAATTGTTAGGGCAGTTGTGAGAGTGGGTGGATTTTTTCAAAGCACAGTTTTCTTTCCTAAACCTATTGGCAAGATATGATGACTGGCCAAGGATTGTGAAAAGTCTGTTTTCACACATTTTTAACTCCAGGAATTATTCCTTGAGAGTTAGTTGCTTACAAGTTTTTGCTTTTGAAATAGGTTGCTGTAGTCGGATGGTTTCTCTGGTCTCACTCGGCCCCAAGGTCCCACAGCCACTTATAAAATAATCATTCAGAGACATAATATCAATTACTAATTGCATGGTCTATGAAAGGCTTCTTGCTAGCTAGCTCTTATATCTTGACCCATTTCTATTAATCTGTAAGTTGTCGTGTGGCCATGGCTTACCGGTATTTTCACATCCAGCTTCTCCTGGCATCTCTCTCGCCCCTGCCCTTCTTCTTCCTGTCTCTACTCAATTTCCCACCTAGCTATAACCTGACTTGCCATAGGCCAAAGAGTCTTATTTATCAACCAATCAGAGCAACACATATTCAGAGCATACAGAAAGATATCTGACAGCAGGATGCATTTCTTATGTTTTTCTTCGGTCTAAGAATCCAGTTGAATGTCTCTCAGATTTTGCTTTCTTTTTTCCCCCTTTTTCTCTTAGTCCAGTTGGGTGCTGGCAGGCTCTGTATCAGGGAACAGTTTAGATTTTGCTTTCTTAGACTATATTTTTAATGCTTGCTCAATACTTTTGATTGCTTAATTATTATACTTATAAATTTACATACAAAGTGACAAAAAAAAAAAAAAAAAGAAAACTGTTGCCTCTAACCCATGACACAGTGAACTTTCTCCTGTTGTCCTAAGGATAGATTAATAATAGTTTATTCAGCTTCTCTTTTCTTTGTGTTTCCAGGAGTAACTTGGCATGAGTGGTTTTATTTACCTAAGTTGATCACTGAAAATATAAGACATACTATGGACTTTAGAGAATCAAAATATCCTTTGTACCAATCAAATTGTAATACAATTTTTTAAAAATGATTCAGGGGGTTCCTTCAAACTCTTGCTTTGCAGGCCAGCTCTCTAAGTCCATCAGTTAAAATCACAATTGCAAAATGTTGGAGAGGATTATTAAAGAAGTATTATACTTGAGTTAATTGAAATTGTGTGTCTGTATCACTGTGGGTAAGAATGGGGCACTGTTCTTTCTTAGTGAAACCTCAGGAAACCCCCCCCATCCAAGAGTTCAATACAGTAGAAGAAATCTGAGCAAATATCCTTAAGCACCTGTATCCCTGAAATGATGATCACAGATGTTCATGTTTATGCACCTTTTAAGTATTTTCATCATTATACATCATCTCCTAATAACTTCATGAGGTCCTCAAGGGATCGGCTTCCTCCTCTCTGCATCTTTCCTTAACCAGAATTGGATAACAAACTGTCAGCATCTTCACTGGCTTTGTTGATTTCTGAGGTACCAATTACAATATTTTCATTAATTTGGGTGTTCTTGAAGAAAAGGTGATACAGCTTATTTATGGGGTTTAATTTTCAGTATGAAATATGGTGTCATTGTCACTTCAGAGCTCTTGTGAGATTTGTTTCTGGTTTCTTCAGGAAGAGTTTCTTTCTGTGGATTTTGCTCAGTGGTGGTGGTCTGGCATATTGTCATTATATGAACTAATATCTCATTCTTAAGGATGCTTATGACCTTGTTAAATAGCAGTCCAAAAATTGTGTGGCTTGTTTTGATTTTAACCAAAGTTACAGCTGCCTAGCTGGAAAGCAGTCACTTTCTCTTATTATGACTAGTTCTTCAACTTGTACTGTTTTAAATTGCCTGCAATTAGCATATTTCAACCTTATTTTTAGGTTTAAATTGCAGTGTGAGAGTGTACTCTCCTCTTAGCTAATTAGTGCTATCAAGGAACAGTAGGTTACCTCATTAGTACCATGTGCATTTAATTAAAGAAGAGAAAATTGGAGTTAACCTCATAGTTAATATTTTCACAGAGTGCTACAATGCCAACACCTTCAATTGGAGTCACACCCCTGTGTATCTAATTATGCACTGGTGCCAAATAAGGTTAGCAAGGGCACTACAAGGCTGTTGACAAAATAATTTAGATGAAAATGTGCTTGTTGGATTCTGACAGTGAAATATAACTTGAGCATCCCCCTAGTCCTCATCTGCCAGCATCAGGTGACATACTCCTTCACAAGAAATAGAAGGAAAGGGATATTTTAGAAGCCAGGTTTCTCCTGTCTGAATTAATGTTGCAGCTATCTTGAAGAAAGTGACATATAGTCAGCTAAAGCATATACAATCCCTGAACTTCAGAGATGTATTTGAAAAGAATTATTTATAAGATGTAATATTTACATGCATCAAACTACTACAAATACCCCCTGACACCCTCACCACCGCCCTTTTTGCTTTTCTTTTTTCCTGGTACAATTATCATTTCCCTTGTGTATCTTATGGATGGGGATCATCCTTTCATATCATACATGAAGTCTAAGGATGTGTTGTCACATGCTGTATTCAAATGCAATGTAATCCTTTTGCCCTTCAGACAAAATCTTTGAAATACCTGATGCTACTTAGGCAAAAAAAAAAAAAAAAAAAAAAAAAAAAAAAAAAAAAAAAAAAAAAAAAAAAGACATTCTATACCATTTTATCAATAAATAATCACTTTGCTTTTACAGATAAAATGCAAACTTTACTTTTGACATGAAGTAGTTTTCAATGCAAATGGAAGAATTCAACAGGTTTTACCAGATATTCTGGTGAGCTCTCCACAGTCTTAGATGTGTTTAAGTGGGAATAGCAGCAGTATAGTAAGGTACAAAAAGGCAGTTTAGCTGAAGAGATGATTGCTATTGTTCTCATAGCTTATAGCAAGGAATTCCTCTTCTTTGGTAACGGTTATAACTGACTAGAAGTCATTGACTAGCATTTCAAAATGAACTGGAGATAAGTAAGGACAAATAGCATCATATGTTAAAAAAGTTGTGTTATTTATAGGTATCTCTAAAATACTTGTAAATAATAACAGTAATTTCAGCTTAGGAGGTAAAGGAAAAGAATCAGGGTTTTTTTTTTTCTCATTGGTTCATTTATTATGATTTCACTGCTCAACTTCACATCTACCAAATATTATAAATCTATGAGTAACAATAAATAGTCGTATTTGTGTCAACCTACCAAGATTTTTTAATTTAACTGATAATGCACATTATTCACACAAGCCCTAAGCTTGAAGAGAAAAAAAAAAGCCAACTACTGATTCTCTTTGTTTAATTTAGGAATTACTTCCAGAAACAAAATTATGTGCCTGTGGCCACTCTCCTGGTGATGGGCATCCTCAGAGCACATTTGCAGTAATTCCATTGGGCTATTAGAGATCCAGCAGCTAATTGCAAAGCCATGGATTCAATCCTACCTCACAAAGCTGCAGAAACTCCCTGTAAGCCAAATTCTTCCATTGACACCAATCATGAAGGGCCACGTTAGGTTAAAGTACAAGTGTAAGGATGCAGGCTTTCTGTTCCCTCCTGTGTTTCCATTTCAATCATGGTTCATCAGACATACAGCCCACAGTTTCTGTAAGTTGGTGTCATTAAAGTCCACCTTATATGTAAAGTCCATAGCACCAGCACACTTTTCTTGAAAATTTAGGAATAACTTGATGAGAGAGTGCTGGCATGATAAAAATGAATGCTGTAGATGATAGATGGGTTGAATATATTTTAGCAAGACATTGCTGCATCCTGTTCTAAAAGTTGCCATAGAAACATAGAAACATGAGTGGGGAGGGGCTTGCCTGTTCTCCTTGGACTATAAGATTCAATGAAAATTGCTTTTGTGACCCAGCATGTATACAAGGTAGCCCAGAAATTGAATAGTAAAACTGAAGTGTCGAACCAAGGTCTTTATATAAAGCTGCTGTGTGGTTCTGTTCTGTATGGGCCCTTCCTATATTCTTCAGAATCTTTAAATGTATTTAAGATTTTTAACTTGCTTCCTTATGAATGGATGGATTTATACAGTCTTGGTAGTGAGAGCATTCCTAAATTTACTCACTCAAAATCTAATTTTATTATCCTGTATATTCTATTTCTAACTCAAAGTTGTTATAATTCAATTTAAATAAGAATTACAAACAAATAATGTTCTTCTTTCTGATAAAGAAGTACATGATTTCATACTATATGTGCTAGAAGGCATTTTTATAATTAGAGTTTCCAGTTATTGTGAATCACTGTTATTTATTAAAAGCTTTTTCAAAGTTCTCTTCTGTCCTTAGACAGAAGGAGAAAAAGCAATATAATACCATCTCCTGGAAACAGAATATAGAGGATGGATAATGGCTTTTGTATATACAACATTTGTGATGATGCTTGAAGTAGCATCCACTTTAACTCTGAAATGTTTGCCTCTCCTTGTAATGATATTTGGAGAAGACAAAAATAAATAAATAAAATGGTGGTTATGTTTGTTGAACTGCTGTGAGAAAATTTATGTGAAAATCTAAAATATGAAGAATTTACAACTTTTCTCCATATTTTGAGATGGATACATTTATGGTAAGCTTCAATATATAAGTATATCCTCACCTTGAAAAGAAGTGATCAACCCAAATTTCTTCTAAAAGGAAGGGGGAGAGGGTCTGAAAGTCTGGTGAGATGATTCACTGGGCTAAGGTGTCTCTGCAACCCATGTGGTAGGAGGAGAAAAGAGGCTCCTCCACTGTCTTCTGACCTCCACCTGCACTCATTGGCACACGCACTTGTGCGCGCACGCACACACACACACACACACACACACACACACACTGAATAAAATTTGAAAGGAAAATGGGACAGTGTTCCATATTGGTAACACTATATTTTTTTTTTAAAGAATAGTTTTCATTACAGTGAGGACTAAACTGTATTTCCTGACAATAGTGTTTATTATTTTAAGACATCATGTTCTCTAGTCTGCTGAAGATAAATTTATGGAATAAAGGTTTCATATGCACAGAATTACAATGGCATATGCTTGGGGCTGCAGAGATGACTTGGTGGCTAAAAGCGCCTGCCCGATCTTGCAGAAGACACTATGGTCTTCCCTGCTGGTCAACCCTTGGTCACCAGCACCCATATCAACTATCAACTGGTTTACAACCTCTCTTCAATCCAGCCCCAGGGGATCCATCCCTGTCTTCACTCAGGTGCCCCCCATAATTAAAATAAAATCTTTAAAAATGAAAGTGATACACAGTTGCCTGTACTGGCTGGTTTTGTGCTTCTATTTGACACAAACTAGAGTCATCAAAGAGAAAGGAGTCTCAGTTGAGGAAATACCTCCATGAGGGCCAGCTATAAGGACATTTTCTCAATTAGTGATGAATGAGGGAGAGCCCAGCTCATGGGGGTGGTGTCATCCTGGGGCTGCTGTCCTGGGTTCTATAAGAAAGCGAGCTGAGCAAGCTAGGGGAAGTAAGCCAGTAGGCAGCACCCTCCATGGCCTCTGCATCAGTTCCTGCCTTCGAGATACTGTCCTGACTTGCTTCAGTGGTGAACAGCATTGTAGAAATGTAAGTCAAATTAGCCTGTTCCTCCCAAACTTGCTGTTTGGTCATGGTGTTTTGTCACAGCAATAGAAACCCTAAGACAGTACCCCATAGTCCACCAAGAGCAAGATACAACATGCAGCCCAAGTTTGTGATCATCAGTCTACTGGACTTTCCTAAGTCATGGCAAGTTATCTGTGGATACCTTGAGTTCCTGACTGAGCTGGAGTTTAGAGTTGCCCTATGTGTCTCTCTGACAGAAACCATGCCAGAGAGCTGATGATGGCTGCTTAGAAAGGGTGTCCAGGAACTTGGAAGAGCATGGGCCAGGGACTCAGCACAACTGCTTTGCTCCTTACTTAATACTTATTCACTTGGTAAATTACAACAGGATGATTCTTGGCTTCATAACCCAAAGCCAGTCTTACTGAAATATTAAGTACATGCTTGTTATCATTAATTGACTATTTGGTATGAACTTTCTCCAATCTAAAATGGCTATAGAGTACATTTTAAAGCCAAGAAACAAGCTTAAACAAGGTCTATTTATTACCCCTGTGTAACACATATGGCTTTCTTTTAGAATCAGTTTTAAAATTTAAAATTTATTTTTTAATCTAAAAAACAATTCTTTTAGAATTTAAGTTTTAAATTCTATACTGTGGATTGTGACTCATTCTAGTCATTATAGGTTTCCTGGTGGGCTGAAAGGAGAAAACTCACAGTAAGGATAGAAAGGCTTCTTAAAGCCAGCCACAATCCTTTGCCCCTCACATAACTGGCATTCATATTAAGTTGTGAATCAAGAAAATCATTTTAAGTTTTAGAACCCCTGCATAATACCTACCAATGTATTAATTTAACATCATACATGTATCTGTGGTTCAATTTTTACAAATAAAAATTGTAAAATTTGCCAGAATCTTCAGGAATTGGTTTCAAATTGACAAATTGATTTTACTCTTTTCTCTTTCTTTGAAATAGTAATTCTTTGGGTTGATTAACCAATTTTAATGGACTAAATTCTCAAGTATTTCACAGGAGAAAGGTCACAAGTACCGAATATAGATTAAGCACTAGTTACCTTTTAATGTTATGTAATTGATATTAGACACAGGCAAGCTCTCTGTCATACCACTTTCTTCCATGTATTAGAGTTTTATGAAATTAGATCAAAATATGCAGTACAAATACAAGTAATATGTGTTTCCTGTGCTTTGGCTTATTTGTACCCATCAGACATTTACTATCCTCTGAACTGTGTATATCTCTAACAGCATAATAATTAGCACAGGTGTGTTTTTTATCCATTTGCTATTAAATTTTATTTATATGAGTTCACCATTTCATTGAAATACTAGGCAGTAACTACACACACTGATCACATTTACCTGAAAAATATGATTTAAAATTTTACATACTTCTTGTTGTTAAACCTTTAGGGTCCATAAGTTGCATATTTACTAGGAGTAATGGTGTAGTATTCTTTTATTACATTGATTTCTTCAGGAAAAACAAACGTTGATTCTGGGCTTTATGGGATAGCAGTATGAGAGAGAGCCTCATCTTCAGAAATTGCTAATGCTTTTCAGGTTCAGATTTTCTTCAGATGTTACATTTTGGGGTTTTAATTTGAAAAAGTCTCAACAGATTTTAATTTTTTCCTTTACATTTATTTATAAAATGGTTGCATTTTCTCTTTATCAAATATTCCTGGTATATTTAACAGCTTTTTAATTTTCTTACCATCAACGTACTAAATTTTCACATCTCTAGCAAAAGACAGTAAGCCAAGTTCACTAGCATATAAAGATGCCCTGTTGAAACCTCATCTACCCAAATGACCTCATTAACACCTACCTTCAGATAATCTCATTGTTAGTCTTGCCTACAGGTTTTTACACCTCAGTGAAGACTGTTTTACATAGGACTCTGCCGGTTAGCTCTAACTGCTAAGGCAATTATGCTGAATGCTTAGGGTCTTCACTTTGGGTTCTTGTTTCTAAAGCCTTTAGCACTGGATCAAGTGGAACTTTTGATGAACAAAATATATTGGGCCTATAAACTAAAGATGAGACTTGGCCTGCAGGGGCCCAGTTGGGCTATTTCCTATTCTTCCTAAGCTATGTGGGCTGAATTTGATCTTTCCCCCAGCAGCTCTTTACTGGATTGTGATTTCTATCTGAATGATGCATTTTCATGAAAATTATGTTTTTTAAAAAGAATCTTTCTCTTTTTTCAATTCAGATAATCCATTCTCTGGCCTGTAGTATCATTATTATCCTCTAAATTGTTTATATCTAGCTTTAACATAGGATGACATCACAACATTAGGAACTGTATTGTCAAAGCTACATTATTCCTAATGTTTTACCCCTTAGTATGTGATAAATATATGACTGGAAATTTTTAGAATATTTTAAGCAGTGTGCATATAGTTTTATCACACATTATGGAATCAGTTAACCAGGAAAAATATTGCAATATATTTTTCTACAACAACCTTCTTTTATTTTTTTATTACTTCTTTTAGTTTTGAATTGTATCATAATTATATTATTTTTCTCTTCCCTTCCCTCCTCACAAACCCTTCTATATCTCCTTCCTTGTTCTCTTTCAGATTCATGGCCTCTTTATGGTTATTGGTCATTACATCCTCATTTACTGTTTGGTGGTAGGACTACAAACTAGTACAACCTTTATGAAAACCAGTGCAGAGAATTTGCAAAAAGCTAAAACTCTGCCATACGAACCACATTCTTGAAACCTGGGTCACAAGATTAAACTCTTTGCATCAGTATAAAAGTGTAATTTAATTAAATATATTTTGAAGCATTGCAAACAATATCAATCTCTACTCACTGTTTTGAGGATTTGAATCTATAATTATTCAGTAAAAATTAAACCTTAGGATAACAAAATATTTCCACCCTATTTCAGCTGATTTGGTGTTTTAAATATGTAACATTGTGACCACATCTAAAACTAGTTAACCTTCCAAATGCTTCCCCTGAAACAGAATAAAGGTTCCTGTTTTTAAAAAGCTTAGCTGCTCTTCATGTACATTTTCCTGATGAATCTTTTACTTTCTTGGTATAATTCAAGACATTAGCAATTATCTTTGCTCACCTCACTCAACTGAGATGTAGGTCTCTGGGCTCAGTTCATTCTTGACATCTCTCCTGAGTGACTGCCTCTCATTTTCTATTTTATTGCAATATTTGAGATTGCCATGAATCCTCTTGATGTTAGCTCCAAGAAGGACCACTAGCAGAATGTTGGCAATGGAGAATCCTCCTTAAAATGTGTAATGAATAATTTACTTCCCTTGATGATTTGCTTAAACATCAGTAAGGCAGAAATCAGGAACTGATGAAAGGATTATTTATTTAGTTATCTGCTTTTGTTGTTGTTAATATATTTTTCATCAAATAAATTGATACACGCACTAGAATATGTATGTTGCAATAATGTGAATTTATGATGCCTCTTATAACACACAGTATTTTTGCCTTTTCTATTTTAATGTTAGTTGTAAGAAACTGTTAGTAGTATCTATACATGTGAAAGAAAATCTACAATAACTTCTAACAATTCACTCACTAATTCTTGAATATTTCTAAATTTCACTTAAATTAATGCATGTTTTCTATTTTATTTGCCTTTCCATACCTTGTATATTTCATATCTTAGTTTAGTATACTGACTAACAAAAGACACAGAAATAAGTCATATAAATATGTAAGTTTTCATAGTATGCACATGCACGCGTACACAAACACATACATACACACATGCATATATCTAAATGATCACTTATGCAAAAGTATGTGCATGCATTTTTATTGAACTCAATTTGCAATTCAGTTTCTTTTATCTATTAAAGTTATATTTTTACATTTCTTATTTTTATTAGGTAAATTAATTGTTTGTTATGCAGAAAGATAACAAATTATGGCATGGAATTTTTTATTGTTGGAACAGTTAGTCCACTTAGCAATATATTTACCTCAAAAGTATTTGTAAATAACTAGGTTTTACATGTAACTTCAATATTGTCTTTTAAACAACATGTGACTTCATAGATACTCTAACTTAAACCTAAAATACATAATATAATTTTAATATATAGCCAGAGGAATTCACAAAGCTTATTGATATCAGAATTTGGTTATACATTAATTATTCAATGTATAACTTGTAAGGAGAAATGACAGATTTTTAATTAATAGTATTCTTTATAATAATGAGAATAGATTTTGTGCAAAGAAATTCATAAGGCTGATAAAAAATAGAGTGTTTTATTGGATTTTGATTTTTACCAATTTAACGATTTTGAGGTAGAACTTTCTTCATTTGTGGCACCAAGGTGCTCTCATTGTCTTGTTTCTGATTTCTAGGTCCCTAAACCTTCCTCTTGTTCCTGCCTAAGAGAGATGTTGTGAGGTACTTGACAATATTTGTCAGAAATCAGCTTCCCCATAGACAACATAGGTTGGATTTTAATATTTGAAGATTAATATTACAATAACCCTAATTTTTCTTTAGAACCTTATGTATAAGTATTAAGGCTGGCTAAAATCTGATAATCCTCAATAATAATTATAGAAGTATCTTATAAGAAGTTACAGCAAAGGGGAGACATCCAGACAACATCTCTAATCTTCTTTGTTTGTTTTGAGACATAGTTGCCCTGTGTAGTCTGGTTGCCCTGGAACTTGCTCTATAGTCCAGGCTGGCCTAGAAATCACAGAGATTCGCCTGCCTCTGCTGTTGAATGATAGTATTAAAGGCATATCACCAATGACTAGACTCTTAATCTTGTTAATTTAAGCAGAATCATAAATTTACACAGTTATATGATTGTGGAAGTAGAAAGCATGAGCAACTTTATGTCATATTGGATAAACACATCTGAAGTTTTAGGAATTTAATATTTTACAACTATATATATATATGTATATATACATATATATATAATATACATTTTTTCTGGTGCATAGATACCATATAATTAAAATAAGAATATAGTCTGAATGTCAAGCATACTGTTATTTTAATCCTTCTTTTTCCATAATTTCCTATTGCTTGTCAAATCTGTTTCTTAGGCTACTTTATATACAGCCAGATATATAAGTACTGTTTTGCACTCTGCTGTATTGGAAGAGCCATTCTCTCTTAGAGCATTAGACAAAATAAAGAAAAGTGAGTATCTATCTAGCATGCATTTTTATCCTAAAATAATATTTTTAACTAAAAGTGTCATTTTGATTAATATGCTCCTATTACTTTATTTTATGTTTTTGAAAAAGTATAAAGGAATCAAAGATATTTCCTTAATCATTCTCTGGTTGTTATTCATTGGATTTAAGAAGGAGTTATTGGTGATGAATCAGCCCTTTAGTTTTCTTGAAAAGTAGGCTGGATGTGTTGATTTTTCAGGTTGTAATCAGGTTTTGATTCTCTATGTCTGTCACATAGGAAAATAACTTATTCTTTTTAAAAATATTTTAATTATATTTTTTCCATTTTACATATCAACTACTGTTCCCCTTCCCTCCTTTCTCCAATTTCCCCCCACATAACCACCCCCCACCCCCACTCACTCCTCATGGGGGTACGTGCTCCCTTGGGTAGTCAACACAGGCTGGCATACAAAGTTCAGGCAAAACTCGGCACCCCTACCCATGCCCCAAGGCTGATTAAGGCATCCCACCTTAGGGAATGGACTTTAAAAGTCCGTTCATGTACCCAGAATAGGCCCTGGTCCCATTGCCAGGGCCACAAACACATCAAACCACTTGTTCTTTGTATGGTGCTAAACATATTTAACTAAGAAATTGTTTTAGAAAAGAAGTAGGTCCTTGATCACATTAAAATTACCATACATATTACTTTGCTACTGGTGGTTGATTTGGAAGAGAATTCCAAGTTCTTAGTGAGGTCTACATGATGACTTTGTTTACAAGGTGAGGTTTTTGAAAAGGCATTTCAAGGATGTTTTCAGGGTATCTTCAGAAACATTTTAGTGTGGATAGTGAAATTACAGACTACAAGTTTACTGCTTAATTGTGTTTATTAGAATTCTACCAAGACAGAAAGGGAGAGGACATTTGGAGGAACCGGAGGAGTAGAGGAAGGGGAAAACAAAAACGGTATATATTATGTAGGAAAGGAAACTATTTTCAATAAAAGGAAAAGAAGAAGAATTTCAGCTGGATAAAGAGGGCCCTATTTTAAAACACATATAGGGAATTCTGAATGTGGTTTCTAATGTATAAAAGAATGTGTATAACACTGAGCAACTTTTACTCCCTTCCAATAAGTTCCTTCATTTAGAATATGTAGTCAAGAATGTTCAGTTATTTGTGAAAAGAACAAATACCAAGAACTTCCTTGGCTTTCCAGGTAGCTTTTTAACTATCCACAACATAAACATTATGTCTTATCTGCTAAAGTTAAGTGGTTAGTGACTCTGTCATGATGTCTTGCTCTTGAAATACTAAAAAATCCTAATAAAACCTGGTCCTGGGCTTTTTTTGGTTGGGAGACTTTTAATGACTGATTCTATTTCCTTAGGGGTTATTGGACTATTTAAATGGTTTATCTGGTCTTGATTTAACTTAGGTTTGTGGTACCTTTCCCGAAAATTATCCATTTCTTTTAGAATTTCCAGTTTTGTGGAGTAGAGGCTTTTGAAGAACCTGATGATTCTCTGGATTTCCTCAATGTCTGTTGTTATGTCTCCCTTTTCATTTCTGATTTTGTTAATTTGGATGCTCTCTCTGTCTTTTGGTTAGTTTGGATAAGGGCTTGTCTGTCATGTTGATCTTCTCAAAGAACCAACTCTTTGTTTCATTAATCCTTTGTATTGTTCTCCTTGTTTCTATTTTATTGATTTCAGCTCTCAATTTGATAATTTCCTGGTGTCTGTTCCTCCTGGGAGACTTTGCTTCTTCCTGTTCAAGAGCTTTCAGGTGTGCTGTCAAGTCACTAGTGTGAGATTTCTCCAACTTCTTTATGTGGGCATTTAGTGTTATAATTTTCCCTCTTAGCACTGCTTTCATAGTGTCCCATAAGTTTGGGTATGTGGTGTATTCATTTTCATTGGTCTCTAGGAAGTCTTTAATTTCTTTCTTTATTTCTTCCTTAACCCATTGGTGATTCATTTGAGCATTATTCAGTTTCCATGAGATTGTAGGTTTTCTGTAGATTTTTTTTTGTTGTTGACATCTAACTTAGAAAACGGGACCCTAGGAAAGACACAGGGATCGCCCAATGACAGAGAAATGGATGAGACCTACATGAACAACCTGGGCGACAGTGGGGGTAATGAAAGGCAAGGTTCGAGGGAAAGAAAGCTTAGAGGAGCAGGAGATCCCAGCTGGATCAAGAACAGAACAAGGAATAATAGACCATGATAAATGATGACCACATGAGAACAGGAATAGGCAGAGTGCTGGAGAGGTCCCCACCACAATGATACATCCTCTGTAGACTACTGGCAATTTTCAAGAGAAAGCCTGATCTGACCTAGTCTGGTAATCAGATAGCCAAACACCCTAACGGTCATGCTGGAACTCTCATCCAATAGCTGATGGAAGTGGATGGAGAGATCCTCGGCCAGGCCCCAGGTGGAGCTCCTGGAGTCCAGTTGTTGAGAAAGAGGAGGGACTGTAAGAGTGTGAATTGTTGAGACCAAGATTGGAAAAGCACAGGGACAAATAGCCAAACAAATGGAAGCACATGAATTATGAACCAAAGGCTGTGGAGCCCCCAGCTGGAGCAGGCCCTCTGAATAAGTGAGACAATTGAATAGCTTGAACTGTTTAGGAGGCATCCAAGCAGTGGGACCCAGACTTGTCCTTAGTGCATGAGCTGGCTGTTTGGAACCTTGGGCTTACACAGGGACACTTTGCTCAGCCTGGAAGGAGGGGACAGGACCTGCCTGTACTGAATCCCCAGAGGAGTCTTGGCCCTGGAGGAGATGGGAATGGAGGGGAGGGGCTGGGGGGAAGGTGGGGGTAGGGGCTGGAGGGGAAGGACAGGGGAACCCATGGCTGATGTGTAAAATTAAAACACAAATATAATAAATTAAAAAAGGAGAAAAAAATCCTAATAAAACAATTATGTGTCTGACATTCAAATAAGTGGCATTTAATATGCAAATTCCAAAATAGATACTGAGATTTAGCAAATGAAACACTTACATTCATAACATGTTGCCTCTATCCTATAAAATAAATTTATAACACTTGTAAATTTACTATGTAATACTATGGCAGTGAGCATAGGGTTTAGAACTCTATTGAATATCCATGGCCCTACAAATTGTCTAGATTGAGTAGTTGTACCATTGTTAATTTAGTACATACTGTTTTGTTACTGATACCACCATAGGATAAATGATTATCCCTATCAGCCTTTTTTGTTTTTACTTGTATACTGTTTAATGATTGACTGGTGCTTTCTGGATGAAGCTTTAACAACTTGTATGCAGCCTCTCAAACAAAAGCAACTGATGTGTTCTCCTCAAACTCTTATTTGTTATTATTTCACAGACATTGGACGCAGGCATATATATTTCTAGTCTCATAAATCCATATCCACCTCTGTTACTTACTTCCTTGTCTATTTTATTTATCAAACTGTACATGTTATAAATGTCCAACTCAATTACCATCTCACATGATTCCTGTGTCACTAACCTAGTCCATGGTAATTAACCCTATTTTGATCAATGTGTCTACACTTACCCAATTCACAATTTGGAGAGTACTCTTACTTCCAATTAACTCATATTTGTCAAATATCAATATGAATATCTTGAAAATTAAGGCAAACTTTTCAATAAGATAATAATCATCACCTATTTATGATAAATATAGACTTGAAGATGAAAAATGTAATTTAAGCATTGGAAATCCATGGAACTGGAAGAGAAATGTCATTGTTTCACTGTGTGATTAGCATTGTTCATGGAAGATGTTTTATGAGGTAAAGTCTTAAAAAAATAAAAGTAAAACTTACACAAGAATAGTCTTTGTGCATAGTATTTGAGTACATGACAACAAATTTAAATTTTGAATGCTTGTTTAAAAAAATGGATTGAAAGGTTCTCTAAATTTTTGAACAAAGAAGTGGATGTAAGATTACCTAACTGTCCTATTTAAAGACATGCCTGGGAAAAATAGGAAGAAAATATTATGAAGAAAAACACATTGGAGTCTATTCATCCAGGGTAGATGATATTGTTAAAAAATGTAATCAAATAAAAAGTTAACAATGATAATTTCCACTAAGGATATGGTTAGGAAACAAGATACAACTTAGAGAAGAATACAATATGTACTTTCAAGTGGATTTTAAACCTTAGGGAAGTAGACAAAATTAAGATCCCTGGAAAGTGGTACCTTGTGTTTGGCTGACTGTGGACTGATGAGATCTAGCACTCAGAGAGAATAGTAGATTTGATGGTGGGCAGTAGGAATCTGGAAGTGGTAAGTTTGGTTTGATAAGTGGGAGAAGAGCTGAACTGGGGGAAAAGTGCAGTTTTGGAAATCATGTTGTATATAAGAGATTATAGTCATGTAATTTTAAAGGAATGTAACAAGGTAGATGGCACAGAGAAACCATGAGACAAGACACTGGGCAAAAGAAGAGTCTATAAAGATTGTGAAGAGAGGCCAAGTGTATTGGTACATGCTTATCATCCCAGTTCATAGGTGGATTGCTCTACATCCTAAGTACCAGATCAGCCAAGACCACAAAGCAGAAACAAACTCAAACTCAAAAAACTCTGTCTGTGTGTGTGTGTGTGTGTGTGTGTGTGTGTGTGTGTGTGTGAAGCTGTTCGTGCATGAGTGTGTATGTTCACACATGTGCACAATATACTACACAGAGAACCAGAAGCCAGTAGTCAAAGGAAACTGAAACACAAACACACACACACACACACACACACACACACACACACACACACACACTGTTTTAGCTTTTACTTTTAAGTTAATTCTTTCTGTTTTTTCTCTTTCATTCCCCCTGCAAGCAGTTTTAGGTTTACATCCAAATCTAAGTTTCTGAAATGAAGGTGGAGGGATTTTCATGATTTTTGCCTTCACTCACTTCCATTACCAGCATCCTACCAGATTTGTTACCAATGATGAGGAATACTGACACTGCATCCCCACAGCAGTCCATTAGTTTTCACAGGTGCACTCGTAATGCTGTGCATTTTGTGGCTTTTGGGAACAGTGTCATTACATGTGTCTACCATTGTAGCATTTTATGGAGGACTTCACTACCCTAGAGATCATCTGTGCTCCACTTCTTTATCATTTCCCCTTTTTCTAAATCCGTTTTTTGTTATTTATTATACTTGTGTTTTAATTTTACTCATCAGCCATGGGTTCCCCTGTCCTCCCCCCTCCCGTCCCCGCTCCCACCTTCCCCCCAGCCCCTCACCTACATTCCCATCAAGGCAAGACTCCCCTGGGGATTCATTTAAACCTGGTGGATTCAGTACAGGCAGGTCCAGTCGGAATGGAAGCACATGAATTATGAACCAAAGGCTGTGGAGCCCCCAGCTGGGTCAGGCCCTGTGGATAAGTGAGACAATTGAATAGCTTGAACTGTTTGGGAGGCATCCAGGCTGTGGGACCAGGACCTGTCCTTAGTGCATGAGCTGGCTGTTTGGAACCTTGGGCTTACACAGGGACACTTTTTTTCTAAATCTTAACAAGCACACACTAAGAAATTTTTGAAAAATGGAAGTAGTCCACATTATCACGGAATGAAACGATTGTTAAGTCTGTGGGATGTGAGAGAAAGTAAGTCAGTGGGTTTGACAAGAGTGTTTTGCACAGACATTACAGTGACTAGAATGGTAAATGAGAAGGAACATGTTGGAATGATAAATAGTATGCACTAGTCTCAAAAATTCTCACTGAAGGAAAGAAGATAAGATTATGACTTGAACACAAAGAAAAACTGAAGGTCTGTGGGGAAGGCTGGCACCAGAGGTGAGGAGGTTAAGATGCAAAAGGCTGAGTGGGGGAGACAGCTTAGTGTGAGATGCTTTTGTCATGAGTGTGAGAAGCTGTGTTCAGATTCCCAAAACTAACCCCAGACATAGGCTATAATCCCCAAGCTCCTCCACTGGGATGGGAAGTGGAGAGCCATATGGCCATCAAGAACAACAAAAGACACTGTCTGACACAACATGGAAGGTGAGGACCATACACAGGGATGTCCTTTGACCTCTGTATACCCAGCTTGGCATGCATATGCCCACACTCAGATACTCTCACACAATGTACAATCGCACAGACAGAGAGAGAGAGAGAGAGAGAGAGAGAGAGAGAGAGAGAGAGAGAGAGAGAGAGGAGGGAGAGAGAGATTAAGAGAGAGAGGGGGAGGGAGAGAGAGTGGGAGGGAGAGAAAAAGAGAGAGGGTGGGAGGGAGGGAGAGAGGGAGGGAGGGAGAGAGGGAGGGAGGGAGGGAGGGAGGGAAAGAGAGATTGACTTGAAAATATCAAAAAAATAAGAGTAGAGGGTCATGACACTGAACATATAGGTGAAGATTAGTTTAAAAGAATAGAACCACACCATCATTGCAACTTGCTAGAAATGTGAGAAGGCTCCCTGGTATAGACCGTCTCTATTATATCATTTGCTAAGTCTGTTTGTACCTGTGAATACTGTATGATCCTTTCTCCAAGTGGCAGTGAATTTGATGTTGAACTTCATATCAGCTTTTAGGGATTCCTAAATGAGACAGACCATGTGAAAGAGGGGAAAGGTGTGAACACAGTTGTTAGAATGTTCTAGATGTGACAGCTTTTCCTGCTCACAACGTATTTGTTACATTTGATACTATTATTAGCTGAGATAGTGACTATTCACTAGTGTTAAAACTTAGCAACTCTGTTCTCATAAATGACTGTAATAGCTCAGTCACATGTGAACATCCTTTCCTTTTCCTCCAACAGTCATGGTGGATTAGTATAACTCTTCAGAACGTTAATTATTTCGTGAAACATTCAGATACACTAAGATTGAACTTCTGAAGTAATTGGTTAATTTTTAGTAATTAATAAAATGAAAATTTCCCTTTTCTGTGAAAATCCTTTAATGCAAACAGAAATTGTATCAGGAGTAAAATATATGCAGAAATATTATGATAGTCTCTTTTCCATTGTATTGTCAGTTTGAATTATAAGAGCAACCTAAGAATCACACCCATGAGGCTGCCCTTAAACAGGGTTATTTAACTGCTTAAATCTGGCTTTTCACTGCACAAGCTGTAATGCAAACAGAGAAAAGGGTTGACAACCTTGAACCAATAGCCTTCTCTCTTATCTTTCCATGAAACATGAACAAAGTATAAGAATAACAAAACAAATAACAAAAGATACAAATGGGCCCTACATCTCAGAAAACAGAGTTGAAAATGCTTCCTTTGGCCTTCCCCTCTGAACATTTGATACTTCTAAGCCTGGCATGCAAAGTTCTGTGTGCCCTCATCCAACTTTTCTTTGCGTGGTGTCTAATTCCAATTCTTGACCTTCTATTCAGTACGTCTGCATCAGGCTTCCTTTCCCAACAAATAGCCCGAGAATAGATTTACTGTTGCAGTGATGGCTGTTAACAGTAAATTGCTCTTCTCGGAGCACTCTTGGTGTGCTCATTGAAGATATTTCTTGATAAAGTGGACCTGAAATATTATAATTTCAAGAAGTGATGACTTGCATTTGGGAGGAGAAGCCTCCAAGTATTTCTGTTGTGAACAAGTAGTTCCGTGATCATTTTTACTGACAATAATGCATCTTAACCTTCTAGCTAACATCCATTCCATCCCTCACCCAGTGTGTGTTGACCACCTCCAAGTGAGTTTGCTAGAGTTTTGGTCAAAGGATCTAGGTCATGAGAGCTCACGAGGCCAAGGGTACTCTACCTTTGCTGTGGCAGAAGCCCACACTGTGGAGAAACTGCCCATGGCAACAAGGCATCTGTGCCCATTACACCTGAATTTTTCTCTTGAGAAAACAGCACACCTGTTTAGTAAGATTATTTGTCTAGTGACACAGGTCAGTAAATGACTGAGCCAATATAAAACTTAGATGAATCAGACTCTAAGGTACTTCTATAACAGCATACTATCTGTGAAAAAAAAAAAGCTTCTCAATACAAACATCACTTTGAGGTACCCCTCCTCTTTCCATATCTAGGCATGAACTTTAGATAATGAGATGTGGTTCCATTCCTTAGTACTGCCAAAAATAAATCATGTAAACTTGTTTTTTTTTTTAATCTGTCCCTGAAAAGAAAATCTGAACAATGTTTGTGTAGTTGAATGTTCTTCCTTGTCTTCTGTTTTCTACCTTCTATAAACCTTTTAATGTTTAGCTCCATCCACTTCATAGAAAGAATTTGACACCTATGAGGTAATGCTCCAATTCAGATTTTCATTTGATATTGAAAACAATGCATTCTCACCCAGACTGCCGTTGTTTCCCCTAACAGTTTATATTTCATCATCTTTCTTTAACCAACATTTTACTCTTTTTAACACACCTCCCCTGTCTTGTAGGTTGAAGAACTTACATAGCATTCCTGAGTTTATTTGTCTAAAATTGCCTGCTCTTGCCATGTGTCCTGTTATTATTTTTAACCAACTTCTAAAAATAATTGAATCTTCAGCCTGCCCTAAATAGGTCTACCCTTTTTCAGCCTCTGTGCCTTGGCCCTTTTCCTCTCTGTATGCACTGGTAGAATTCATAGAGCTCTCGTTATATTTGGCTAATATTCTCACTTGCATTGGAGGAAAACTGCCCTGCCTTCTCCTGTTTGTTTTTCTATATTTAGATCACCTTGGGCTCCAGATCTCATTTTCCCAGGACACATACTAAGAAATAAACATTGAGTTTTCTAGATCATTGTTCAGCCAGCGCTCTGTATTTATAGAGGGAATCTTTTATTCAGCTTTTATGCAAATTTTCCTTTTGTTCTCAGTTATAACGCTTAATCTAATTATGCCATTTAGGAGGGAAGTGTTATTGGTGGAAGTATTAAGGCCACTCCACGGAGTGAAAAAGGATTATTTTGTGGGGCAACTTACAAGTAAAGGGATAGGTTGCAGGGTCTGGGAAAGGTGTGGCGCGGTCCAGCAGTGTTCTCTGGAGAACTCTGCTCCATCTACATTCAGCATCCAGGATCCAGGAAAGAAGAGAGCGGGCACATCAGGATTTAGGGTCTTAAGGGCTTCTGTCATGGCCCTGCCTCAGGTGTGACAGTTAACCAAAAGCCTCAATTGGGGTAGTACTTCCAGGGCAAAGCTGGAACAGCTACCCACTACTTTTGTACTTTTGAGGGAAAACACAATAGTAAACAAGAGTCACCCACAAAAGTTTGTTCTCTGAAACTCCAAAGGGTAGATTTCTGTCTTATGGATGAAGAAAATTTTGTCAAATATGTAGTGATTTTTAATGTGGGTATAATGATATATTAAAAATGAATAGAGCTTTTGTTAACTATGTCTTGAAGTATGTCTTCCTCAAACTTTTTAGCCATCTGGGCTATATGTTTCTGAGTCTCATCTTGAAATTTGATTTATTAGTGAGTAGGTCATAAACTCTGTATTGCTTGCAACTGCCTCAGGTTTTTTGATTCAGGGTTAGTCAAATCAGGAAACACTGATCACAGAGACTTTTTTCTACAAAGTCTGCTCCATGAATAATCTTAAACCTTGCAATTTGTTAGAAATGGCTCCCCTCGTGGAGTGGCTGGATAGTAAACTGCATTTTAATAAGATCTGCCATCAATTTATGCTCTCAGTAAAGTTTAAGAACTCACTTAAGAGATATATTTACTAGAAAGTATTTGTTTCAAAATATATATGCATACATGTACACCTTGATACACCCAAAGATAGGGTACAAATGCATGAACAACTTCTTAAAACATTAGACTCCTTATAGCTTGCCAGGATGTTTATTGCAATAAGTAAAAGTCTCAGGAACCAGGAATGTTGTGCTCTGTAAGAAGGCTTACTTAAAATTGTGATGTTAAAAACAGTTTTCTATCGTTAGTCTCTGATCTGTAATATAAGTATTTCAGTGGTAAAGAGATTATTTGTGGGATATGAAAAGGATAAAGAGATTTGCTGTAATGTGAGTTATGGTAGGTATTTTTAGTGGTGTTTACTCTTCTATTAAAATTCCATTTATAAATACCTTATTATCATTTGTTAAATTAAATGACACTTTATGGAATGCTTGATGACTTTAGCGTGTGCATTAAATATGCACATATATTTTAACACTATTTGCATCTTGTAAAGCACTTAATATTGACTTGTCATGGTGTTACTGCTTAACCACTTCTTTAATTTTACTTAACTTTAAAACATCATTCATTTTAAACTGAATAAAGTACTTCCAGATGCTATGTGAATAGAAATAGGTTTTGTTCCTTAAATCAGAAATTGTGATATGCACCAGCATTTGATTAACTAAGACTTTTGCAGGACACTTTCTCTCAAGATCTCAAACAGTAGTTCATATAATTGATTTCTTGTTAATTATTTAATTTATGTTTTTGACTTTAAAAAAATAATTAAGCTTGTTCCTTGACAATTCCATATGATTATTTACTGCACTCTGATCACACTTTCCTCTTATCCTGTCTGTGGCAGTTTGAATAAGATAGCCCCCAAAGGAGCATATATTTGAATGCTTAGTCACCAGGGAGAGGAACTCTTTGATAGGATTAAAAGGATTAGGAGGTGTGGCCTTGTTGGAGGAAGGGTGTTATTGAAGGAGGGCTTTGAGGTTTTCAAAAGCCCATGACAGGCCCAGCCTTTCTTTCCGCTTGCAGACCAGGATGTAGCTCTCAGCTACCACTCAAGCACCATATCTGCATGCCACATGCTCCTTGCTATAATGATAATGGACTAAGCCTCTGAAACTGTAAGCAAGGCCTCAATTAAATGTTTTCTTCCATAAGAGCTGCCTTGGCCATGGTGTCTGTTCACAGCAATAGAACAGTGACAAAAACATTATCTTATCTTGCTCCCATCCCAATCAAGTCCCTTCTCCCAAAACTCCCACACCTGCTCCTTCCTACCATTCTTAGAGTTCATGACTTTTGGTTTTGTTTTATAATCCATTTTGTTTAACCAGGGCCTTCTGTGTAACCTGGGATTGGAACATCTATTCGAACCTGGTAGGCTACTCAATGAGCTTGCAACTGAAAGCAATAATTTCCCTCACCCAGAATTTACCAATAGCAAATAAACAGTGGAATGCAGGGAGCCCTCAGCCCCTCCTCCATCCACCCCTGGCTGTTGACAGACCCAGTTCAAGCATCCTCAGCAGCTGTGCATTTGTAATGGCAATGGTGACATCCTTTCCAGAAGATCAAATTTTAATCCATTCCCTCTCTCTTATATTATTTCTTCTCTCTTCGGCAATATTCCCTGAGACTTGGAGGTAAAGTTTAAATATATTTTTATTTTTCTCTTGTCTTCTTTTTATTTTTCAAATGTCTTCTCTTGAACCAAAAACATAAGGTTCTTGCTACTGAAAAGATCTTATAGAATGCACTTAATATGAGTAAAAGAAATGTTACAAAGTACTACTGGCAATATGTACTAATACATATTGCTACTTAAAACTGGATTTAGTAGGTGCTCATTATTTAACTGATCTTAAAATATTATATATTTAATTATTTTAACTAAGTCTGAGCTTCAACTTTTCAAATAAATACAATACTCAATACACATATACACACAAATAAAAGCAGTAATTCTTAAAGTTGAAAATAGTGACAAATTAGGTTATACTGCTCAAGCCTATGTAAACATAACACTTGCAAGAAAAAATAGGGTATAATCTTAAGTTTATATAAAAGGAGACCATTCTCTCACTTGTTATGTGATAGATTCTCCAAGTTCAAATCAACTGACAGTTTGGTGAGTATGAGGCAGTTGAATGCATCTTTCTTGGAATTTTTGTTATAACTCTGATGGTCTCATCTTTATGTTAAATGTCCTTAGGTTTTAATTAATTCAGGGTGATGTTTGGTTGTTTGTTTGCTTGTTTGTTTGTTTGTTTTTTCTTTCTTCCTTATCTCAGCTCCATTGTTGAATGAGATTTGAAAGGACTGAGATAATATATGCAAAGGTTTGATAATTACATATTTAGATGTTCACAAATGATAAGGAACATTTGTCACAGCCCCAGAAGACAACCTATTTTTTTATTATTTGATCTTTTTTAAATATCTTGAAGGTAGACAATATAATATTCTCTACCCTCAAAATATATACAGTTTATGTTTTCATTATTTGCTATGCTCTTGGGGACCTGAGGGAAATACCTTAATTTTAACAACAGTCAGATGGTTAGCTGTTGCTTTAGACTTGTGTCTAGAAAAATATGAAACATGTTTACTATAGACTGGCACACATGCAGTTTCATCAATTAGAATGGGTTCTGAATATTCCTCTTACACAGGACATTTAGACTATCTCCAAACAGACACTTTTAACAGGGAAGTAAATTTTAAAATCTTAAATTCTTCTTTTCTAAACCAAGAATAATATCCCACTTGAATTAATCAGAACAACCAATAGCATGATGATGTTTATAATAATGTCAGGAAAAATAGTTGTTTTTTTTTTTTTTCTTGCTATTAACCAAAGTGATCTAGATATGGAAACCTAGCCCAGAGGCTTAAGTCCAAAAAGAAATTAGTTTTTAAATAATTGGAATTCCTCAAATCTCTAAGAACCAAAGCTACTTGTATAGAGAGTAGAGAATCAAGATACAAATCTATGTATAAGTAGGAATAATCTTAAAGAATATTAAAGTACATGGGATTAATTAAGTCCACAAATATTTGCTAAATACCCACTATGTGTGAGAGAACGTACAATGCCAAATACTAGCCAGAAGTTCTCTCCTATCACGGAACTTATATGAGGAAAGGTGTTGGAAAGAAGTAAGTCAGACAGTGGTGTGAGTTGCTGAGGAATCAGCATAATGAAACAGCAACACAGTAGAGTGGAGACAATTGTTTTTATGAAGTGGTCATAGAGACAGAGAACTATTTGCTGAGACAAGGAGGAATAAAGGTTAAGTCAATGAATCATATCAAGAGAGCCACTGGAAGAACCCTGGACATTATCAAGAAAGATGGGAACTTAATGCAAAACACATTTAACATTATAATAATTACAACATGCTAAAGAACAAACTTATTTTTGTTGAATTGTTAATAAGTTTTCTATCAATAGGAAAAATACCTGAACTCATGAAGATGGGAAGTTGATTTGGGCTCATAATTCAGATTTCAGTTCCCAATCATTTTGTTTTCTCCGGTGCTTTCGGCCCAGTGACACTACATCTTGGGAACTTTTAGCAGAGAAAGCTACTCACCTTATGGGAACCATGAAGGAAAGAAATAAAAAGGGAGCTACGGGGAAGTCAGGAGAGAGACAGTTAACACTGAGGGTAAGAAGAATGGAGAAAGGGAAGAAGAGAAAAATAGTAGGGAAGGATGGGAAGAGGCGGTCTGAGGCTTCCATACCCCTTCGCAGTACATCCTCTGTGACTTGACTTAATCCCAAAACATCCCACCGGCTTTGGATTACCACCTCCCCACAGGGCCAGACATGGGTCTCTAACATGTGGCCCTTTGGAAATTATTCAGAATCCACAAAATGTTTTTAAATTTTTTGTCAATTTATTGTGCTGTTTATTAGTCATTGTACTTCAAAAAAAGGAATTTCTAAAGAAAGGTAAAACTGCAGTTAAAAATGAAAATAAAATTAACTACTTTAAGTGGTGAATGAGCCCCAGCCCCAAATGAATATTTGTTTTGTATTTTTTAAATTCCTATATGCTTCTTAAAAAGATTGTATTGCGCCAGGCAGTGGTGTCACATGCCTTTAATCCCAGCACTTGGGAGACAGAGCTAGGCAGATCTCTGTGAGTTTGAGGCCAGCCTGGTCTACAGAGCAAGATCCAGGAAAGGCACAAAGCTATTCAGAGAAACCCTGTCTAGAAAAACCAAAAAAGAAAAAAAAAAGATTATTATTGTTTCTGTTTCTTGACTTATAAACTATAGATAAAATATGACTTATAAAAAATTAAGAATTTGACATTTTTCACCATCACCAAATTTTGCTAGTTCTGTTGTTTTCCATTACTTAAGTGGTTATCATTATTACTAAAACAATAGACTTAAAATTTTCATTTTCTCAAATACTCACTGTGTGATAAAGGGAGTTTAACAGCCACAACCAAAAAAATGGCTCTGATTTCTTTTATAAAGTCATGAAAAACTTCTCAAGATATAAATCAAAGAGTCCTTAACCTATCCTTCTGCTCCCTGTGTAACTGGCTGGTTCCTTTTCTCTTGTTTTAACCATGGTTGACTTTCAACTACCTACTGATTTGTTTGCTGATTCAATGAAGACAAGCCTGCTTAATAGGATTTAGGGATAGAGTTAATACTCTACAGATGTGTGTATGTTTCTTTCAGTTTGTCACTACCCTCTTAAGTGAGAATGTGTTAATAGACAGACTTCATATTAGGTCATCACATCACAAATGAGCTCAAGACATCAGCACCACTGCCAAGCAGTGGCAGTGCGTGATGGAGGCTAGCTGCTCATGGAGGTCTGTAACTGGGCTTGTAGTTATTGTTGTGCTCTTCCGATCTCTAGCATTCCTGCTTCTACACTGAGTGCTTTCTGCTAGTATTTTAAGCTGTGTTGTTTTCCATACTGTGTTGTTTGTCTACTCTTTCCTGTGCATCTTCTACCCAGTTTCTACCAGAACTACCCTGGTTCACTGCTGGTAGCTTTTGGTCCTTTTGTTTCTTTTGCTCACATACTAGTATAATTTTATTGTTTTCAAAGTAAAGGGAAAGATTAAGGTAGTAGATTTGGGGATTATTTTATCACATTAAACCAGAAGCTTTTAAGTTACTTTGAAATAAAATGTTAACATAAGCAATGAATAATTATGGACTATATATTTATCCATGTCACAACATACTATGTAACAAGGTTCCAACTCCCTATTCTACTTGAAGTGCAGAGGATACAAGGACTTACAGAAAGGCAAGACCTCATGTAAGGCAGGATGTACTGTCATCTCAGCCCTTGGAAGGTTGGGTTCAAGATCAACCTGGGCTACAGAGTGAGACCATCTCAGCGAGCAAAACAAAACAAACATCACATTTAGAGCACAAATTTTGGTAGTTGTTTAATTCACTTATTTCAGGAAGTTTTGACTCCTATTAACTGTGTGTGTGTGAGTTTTTTTTCCTTCCCTAGTAATGAAACTGTAAGTCAAAGAAATTCTGCCTACAATCGAGTCTATCATAAAAATTTAAAGCCATGATCTTGGCCAAATATTAGAAAGAAGAGTTTTGCCATTTTAGCGCACACCTCAGCAAACCCCATAGCCTACAGCTTCTTTAGCCTGAATCTCCAAACTATGGATCAAAGATCAGAGAAGTCCTCACAGGATTATATCCATACAGACTTTTCTCAGGCTGCCTGCAGGCTGCCTACTGGGGCCCAGTATTCACTTTGCAAGCTTCTTCCTAAAGTAGGTTAAATGTAAATGAAATGGACCATACTGCAGCATTTCTTACATGCAGATGTATGCAGAGGAGCATTTAAGCGATTCATTGTCTTTGAGGGCCCTTCTCACACTGAAATCCATTAACAATAGAATATACCATATTTTAGAGTAGAACTGTATTTGTCAATAGAATGAGGACATCGTGTGGAATCTGGAAAGGGCTGCTATTTCTATTTGGCAGAGGAGAAAAATGGACAATAAATTTGTAAAGAGAAGTAGACAAGGGTAGGCATGTGTGTTTCTTTTTGACCATGAAGGACATGTTCAGTTGAGGTAATAACTAAGGTTTAATTATTATTATGTTTTCACAAATGATAATATAATTACACAATATGCATCTAGGGAACTCAGAGTTTTGTAAATCTTAGTAACAAAATACCAGATAATCCTTCCTGATTAATTCTTGTTCTTCAAAGTATTTTTAATATTAATACAAAACCACTTTTCAAAATGCTTTTGTGCTCAATGTAGTCCAGAAAACATCTTCCTTCTGGATATATTAATGATCTACTAAAGTACTAATTTGTAGCTAATATTTTCCAGACTAAAATAAGAAAGTAAAATTCGCCTGGGCTGAGAAGAATGCTCTCTTTCTAGATGGCAGGTATAAGGCAACCATCACATTGAGTGCTCTGACACATGCATCCAAAATGCCTAATTTAAGTAGGTTTATAAATGACTGGGTTACTTTTTTTTTTTTTGCAATTTCCCATTATTATGTATTAATCAATCCATATAGTCCGTAATATTTTCCTAAAAGTAAATACCAAATATGTGTGGATATTATTTACATCAAAGATTTTTAAGTTAGATTAGTTAGTGGCAGGGCTCTGACTTTTAGGGGAAAGCATGCTGTGATAATTGTGCTACACTGCTGGGTGGTGAGTTGTACAGTTATATTTTGAGTGGGCTATCCAAGAGTTGCATTTAAAAAGCATTCCCTCAGTCTGTGTGTCAGGCCTGCTTGTGTATTTACCATAAACTGTGTAGGCAATCTCAGGGACAGTTCTTTATGTTTCTGTGTACAGAACTCCATCTGACACAGCATAGTAGGCTAGGGTCCAGAAGATGTATAGAGGTATTCTCCTCATTTACTTAAATGGTATTTCCAAATATTCTCTCCCATCCATTTTTTCTACATTCCTGTTCATAGAATGCACCACAGTGATTGTATAATCTATTTCAACACCATGCTCAAGGAGAATCATACACCTTATATAGCTATTGAGCAGCTGAGATGTGAATGATAGGACCAGGTGGCTTAGTGTACTTTTATTTAACATTGTAATTGACAATTAAGTTTAGAAAGTTGTGTCTAGTGGTTGTATGTGGGACAGTGAGAAGACAAAGAAAACTGAGCTGATATTGTGGAAGTTTTTAAATACATTCATAGGCATGTATAGAATTACTCTGCAATTAGGTTATGATAGGCCAATTAATAAAATGCTTCTCTACATTCAAATATATTCTTTTCAACCTTTATTTTTTCTTTTTTTATTATTTAGAAATTTTCTATTCATTTTACAGACCTACCACAGATCCCCCTCTCCTCCCTCCTCCTGCCCCCCAGCTTTCTCTCTCAACCTACCTCCATTAATCTTTTGTGTGTGTGTGTGTGCTTTTCATAATACCCTGGCTTCACTTAGCATTTCCCATTTTCATTGCCAAGATTTCAATTTTGGGTAATTCAGACCTTATAAGTTCAGGTATGGTTAATTAAATATTAAATCTATTTTTTCATGGAATTCTTGATTGAGAAATTATGTTGCCTTCATGTGAAACTATTTTTTTTAATTCATTACTTTGAGTCAATATTGAACTTAGCTAGACCACTAAGATCATCTCTTATGTTCCTTAAATATATGTTAAATGAAATGCATGCCATAAGAAATGAAATTTCCCTCAAATATCATATATTTTATATAGGAAGACTGTTCTTAAGCAGATACAAATGACCGCTCTTCACTCACATCTCCTCTTTGTCTCTCAAGGGATACCATCAGACTATTGAACCCATCACATCCTATTTTCTTTACTGATCCATTTTAATCCAAATCTATAAATATTGCCCTCCTTCTTGATTAGCCTTTCTTCTCTGCATTTACTTTCAAGTATTGGTAATAGTCTGTAACTACTTTTAACCTGTCCCTTTAGACTATCACAAATTCTACATTTAAAGATATATTGTTTTAGAACAATGGTTATTACAATAATACAATTACAAGAAACATATCTAAGAAGATGAAAGTACTACAGTACTCTATTATGTTAAAATTGGCATTTTTGACACCAACTTGATATTTTAGTGAATGTCCATTTGCGGCAAGTAGGCTTTTTTTTAAATAATGAGTTAGCTCTCATTTTTTCTTACAACAAATTGAGGCACTAAGTTCATCTCTGTGGGCTGAATAACAAAGCAGCTGAGGATCATCTGAGCTCCCCTTTGTTTTCATTGTCTTAGTTTTGTTCGTGTAGTTACAAATGCCTGTTTTATCCTGTTCTTTCAGCACCGTATCAATACATTTTGTGAGGTTCAATGTACTGACTTGAAACATGTTATGGTAAATGCTTCCTTTTGGTTTTATTTATCGTTGAAATAAGTCTATTTTTCCCCCTTGATTTGGTGGGGGATGTCTGGAATAAGATTCTAGAGGCTGAGGCAGGAGGCTTGTGGGTCCAAAGCAGGCCTGGACTATACCATTTCTCAGGTGGGGGAGAGAGGAGAGAGGAGGAAGAGCGAAACCAATCATTTGAGAGTATGCCATGTATTTTTAACTTAAACGATGCCAAAATTTTGGAGTGTCCTCTTAAAACATTAGCTTTGAAAAGATTGGAAGTTCACATTAGCAAACTAGACAAGAAAAAAAGCCTTATCCCACCGAAAAAGTTCAAGTACATGTGTGTGTGTGCATGTGAATGCTTGTGTGTGTGTGTGCTTGTGTGTGTCTATGTTTACTAAAAGAGTGTGAATACTACATAAATCAATTTCCTGAATCACAAACAGCAGCAGGTCTGCTCCTGGGATGCTACAAGACTTTAAGTTGAAGGAAATTTCGGCTCTATTACATACATACTGTTCTCTAGGGAGGTTATAGGACCCTATTTATAAAATAGAAAAATACATATTCCGATACAAATAACAATATAGTGTTTAAGTGCTTATCAAAATGAGGCTTTTTTAAGCCATATATATTAATGTATATTCTCTAATGATAACTTTGGTTATATTTGCTAAATAACTTTTGCATAATTCCTCTGTGTAACAATACATAAACTCTTTCTAAGGGAAATAAAAGAATCCTGGTCCACCTATCAAATTTAAGAATATCCTGTGGGGTTAATGAGGGTTTCAGTTTAGGCAAATCTCCTCTTTACATTGGGCTACCCACCCAACATTTACTCCCACCCCAATTTAATTAGGCTGTCAATCACAGTTAGTGCCATCATACATTTTCAAAGCTGCCTGACCCATGCTTTGTTTTAGCCAAGCTTGATAAACAGAAGCCTGAATAGGTGTAGCCCAGAGAGAGTAAAGACTTTATCTGTGCTGGTATTCTTCCTCCTCCTTCCAACCTTTCCACTTTACACAATGTGAGTGGACAGAAAATGAATATGGTAAATTAAATGAAAAGAAGCTTTGCAAAACAGAAAGCAGCAAGTCAGAGACAGTTCTAGTCACAGGAGTGTTTCAAACATGAACAGAAACAGAAAGGAAACTTTGGATCCAGCTTCTGGAAGGTAGCCAGCATTTAGGCCAAGGCTGTATTTGCAAGAATACACACCTAGTATTTGGGCACAACTCCTAAAAATAACATTCTAAATTGATGTTTCAGTGAGTTTTTAAATGTGAATAGATAAAGTTAAATCTTTAATACATGGAACTGTGTCTATTCTCTATATTTATAACGAAGATATTTTCCCAGGGTTGTAAACCATCTGCACGGAAGAGAAGTGAGAGTAAAGAAGTAGAAGAGACTAAGTTCTCTGCCTTGGATTAAAAACAGCGCTACAGCCTTCAAGTTGTTTCACCTCTGCAAAAAGAAAGTGCATATTATTTACAACACAATGGACTAAACTGTGGAAAAAAAACATTCTTAATAAGAAAAAGATAACACTATAATTCATAAAACTATTTATATAATGCCTGATCAAATTGACCATTCCTGCTTAATGACTTAGAGAAAGGGGAAAATTATGTTGTTTTAATTTTTAATGTTGATTATTATCTCTTTGGTTATAGGGTTACTGCATTAACTTCCCATGTTATAATTAACCATCACATACCTATATTAATTTTTCTGCTTTTTAGAATCCCAAACCATTTTCATTATTTCATCAAGCACCTAATAATACTAAACACTCACACTTGACCTCAAATCCAGGTTCTACTGAAACAGCATTGGTATTAGAGCAATCTTTTTGAAAGCATTTAGTATTATATAATATGGGGTTTAAATATATATGTATATACATTATATGTATATATATATATATATATATGTATCATATCATATCATATCATATCCTTGTCAGTTTTTTTCTCAAAGTATGATTTGTCTTCTGAAAAGAGTTCCAAATACTGGAAGAACAGTGGAAATATATACACAAATTCACACACACATAATAAGCAGTAACAGTACTTGTTTTGTAATCAATGGAGGTATATTGTCTTATAGACACATTATTCTTTTATCCACTACTACTTGAATATCAAATTAGAATTAGTTGCTTTGTTTGGAATCACAGGCAAAGGTATAGGGATCAATGCTGATCCATATAAAGTTATTCTGTGAAATACCAAAACTAATCTAAAGATCAAGTCTGGCCGTACAACCGTGAAGTGAATGGTATAGAACTGTCCAGCTGATATGCAACCATAACCAGACAGGATGTTTAGAATGAAGGGCACTTACGGTAATTTTGCATTACGTGTGACAGTTGAAGTCAACATAAAGAAAGAACCATGAGAACTAAGAATAATACTGACACAAGACATGGAGTAGAAAATATAGCTAATTTCTGCACACAAAAGTTGCTTAACTGATGGGAAACATTTCCTCTTAATGTTAAAGGCTCATTCCTCATCTGAGCTTATCCTGTTGGAGTCAGATACAGGCAGTGGTCAGATACAGGCAGTGGCCTTGCCATCCATGCATGGTGATACAAGTCAGACAGTCTGTACACCATCAGAACTATCTCCCTTTCTTCATGTGATCGAACAGAGAAATCCTGGTGCCCTTGAGCATGTTCTTCTCACAAACAGCCCCTTATTCTCAAAGTGCTTCCCCACTGGTAACTTTGCTTATGAGTTTGTTTTGAGCCCTCATTAAATTTCTCCAGGCATCATAGCCTGAGAACACAATGTCCAGAGTAAAAGCAGAAAGCTGGGTTGACATTATTTTGGTTATCCATATCTGGTACCGTTTTGCTGTGCAAAAGCACATGGAAAAATATCTAGAAAGTCAGATGCCCCCAAGAGAGAATTTTTTGTAGCAAGTCCCTCTTGGGCTGATTATAAGACTAATCAGCCATTTATCAAGCAAGCCATTATGTATCTGACCATATGAATAAACATAATTCATGCAAATATAATTTATGTTAAATACATTCTTGAGTTATTATGCACAATATTTTCTTCATCAAAAATCAGTGACCAAAAGTGCACATATATTTGCAGTAATTCTTTTCAGCATCTTGAATATTCCATTTTCCTCTTGCTTTTGATGAAAGACTGGCAGTTCCTCTGATTAAGTTCCTCTCCAAACATATCTCAGGCATTTGGAAGAAGGTTATTTATCTCCAAAGCTATACATTAGGATAATATTATCAGCCTGCAGTGTAAGGTTTTAACAGTATTTTAGATTTTATTCTCTTAACAAAGCTTGGCAGTCTAGAAACACAGTCCTGTCCTGGGCTCATTAATAAACAAATTAGAGAGCTACAGTCTCTGTCCTGACCTTAGAGGTACCCATTAGTGACTTTTCTCCATTGTACTATGATGAAATCACAGGCACTGAAGTCGCTGACCATTTTCTTTGTTAATCAGAAATAATTCAGAATCATTACAGTTCAAACACAAAAGCCCATGTGTTTATTTTTTTATATAAAGGAAAATTTAGAGCTTTTCTCTTTGCTCCTATTTTGAAGATACATATTTTAGATGACAGTTGCAAACATAAAATGTTATTTTTTGTACAGTCTTTTAGAAATGAATAAATTCATACAAATCTGAAAGTTATAATTATCAACCTGGAGATGAGAAAGTACACGATGCAATAGTAGTCATGTGTGATATAAGGTCTAACTCTGCCTGAAGTCCAGAAGTTTCCCTGAAATACCCCATTATAACTCCACTGAAAGTACTTTAAAACTTCTCCCCAAACATGATACTGCTCATCTGCAGACGGAAGAGATTTATTTCAATGCCACAGGTACTCAATCAATTCTCAAGCTTGTAGATTTTTTCACCAGTGCATTAGAATGTGTCATTACATACTGAGATTCCCATGAAAGAATCTGAAGCTCAGATATCACCTTAAATGCTGCCAAAGATGACAGTTATATTTCATTACTAAAACAAAGCACTCTCAGGCTGGGTAACTAAGTATAGTTATGAAATTTGTGCTCCACACCAGAGCATAGGTCACATGGCATTTGGGTCCCACACTGAGACAACATTCGTTTTCCAAACCAGGTACTTAAGTTAAATTTGCCTAATGAATAAAAACACCCTCCAGGTTAGTGTAGGCATTTGGCCAAAAGAGACATCCTTTCATCAAACCCAGTAATAGAGTCCTTTTAACTACCAAGCATAAACAGTCAACTCTACTGAAGTATCAGTCAGTGTTTCTTGTGACAGGATGCATTTGTTAACCTATACAAGAATTATCTCATCTAATCCATCCAATATGGATGATTGATGTTTCTACCTTAAAATGACTTGGAGATAATATCCCTGAAAATCCTGATGTATGTAGGCACTCACATTCTTCTTCAAATTTTTGTATTTCTAAGATTTAGTCCACTCAAGCATCACTTCTGGTGACGTGGAATCTCTTGGCAGCCATAGCCCTTGGTATACAATCAGGAGGAACAGAATTGGGATTACCCGCATAAATGCTGGGTGGATGTACAGTCAACTGGAACTCCAGCCTTCAAAGGAGGAGATGGGAGGCTTAGAGTAAGCTTGGTTAGTAGTAGCTACCTAAGTGAATCTGGGTTTGACTGCAAGACCCTGCCTCAAAAAGAGTAAGGTAGAAAAGTGATCAAGGAAGATCCCTGACATTGATCTGGGGGCCCTCCATGTACATAAAGACATGTTTACAAGCACACACACATACACACCCACCACACTTACATATACACTTGAAAAGAAGAAAAAGAAAATCAACATATAAGTTAATCAGTATCGAAATGAGACCCCCCCACACCCCTAAAGATGATATAGTTTGAGTTCTATTGTGAGTACTTTCATGATCAAGATTCCCTAAGGAAAATATAGCTAGTTCTATCTTGAGTCAGTTTTATATACCAAGGACATACAGACTAATCCAGGTTGTTTGCCTGTGAAACATCTATTTTTTTTTCCAACTCAGTCACATGTACTGTAGTGCTTTGAATGGGAATGACCCCCATGGACTCAGATAGTTGAATACTTGACCCCAAGCTGGAGGAACTGTTTGAGAAGAAATTGTTTGTGTGGCTTTGTTGGGGAAGATGTGTCACTGGCGGTGGGCTCTCAAGTTTCAAAAGCCCATGGCATTCCCAGTTACTTCTCTGTGCCTCATAGTTGGTCTCAAATGTGAGCATATTCCTGTAAATTGGTACTGTGCTCCCTGCCATGGTAATTGTCTCTAAATCCCTGAAACTTTAAGCTCCAAATAAGCACTTTCTTTTTTTAAGTGCTTTTGGTCATTGTATCATATCAAAATAATAGAAAAGTAACTATGATACATACTTTATATTTAGATATATAATTAAGTGAGTAAACAGAATACGTTTTCCCCCATACAGGTACTATTATTAAATCAGAGCTCTGTCTTACAGCGGATACAACCTCGTCACTGAGGAATTGTGATTTCTATCATGTCAATGTAACTGTCAGTTTTGCTCATCTCAGAGAGGAGAAAGTGGACCTTCTAGTCATTTCTCATTTTGCTTTTTTTCTTCATGTTATTAAGATTCAAATGATTTTTAGTGTTTATTTCTTCATACCACTTGTCTCTTCTAAAATAAACATGTTTAAATTTTTAACTTAATTATGAAAACAAGCATACAAAATAGATTTTCAAGTACATAGCTCTATAGAGTTATTTATATTCTCTCTGTTGTGCAATCAGTCCCCAGAATGATTTCTTGTTGCAAAATCAAACTTTTATGCCCATTAAGTAATGCCCAAGGTTTTTGAAATGAAACATACACAAAATTGTGTTAGTCAAACATATAAAGATGCACAAAGTAGATAGATGCCTGTGAAAAGTATCCAGGTTGGTAAGCAGAGTCTCACAGCATCTCTCTCATTCCTGAAGTAACTATCTTTACTTCTCGTAAATGTTCTTTACAAGCCACAAAAAGTTCAAGTTTACTCCTATACACTGTGGCTTCTTTTAAATCTTCTACAGGTGCAATCATGTTTATTTATGAAAAGCAATAATTTGATTCTTTTTCCAATCATTTTACTACTTTTAATAAAAATAACTTATTTCCTAATTCATTTATAGTAGATTATAATTTTGCACTAAATATAGAACACCAACTTTCTACTAGCTACTCAATTTTTTTTTAATTTAAAGTTTTTATTGTACTTTAGTCATATCTACTCTCCTACTACCCATTCTAAATTTTCCTGGATTCCCCGGTATTGACTTCATTTAATGCTGCTTATGTGTGCATGGATATTGACAGTCTACCAGGTACCACACCCCAAAGTGCTTGCTGCCTTTACTATTATTATGCTTGTCTCGTTGTAGTATCCAGCACTTGCAGTACTATGGTAATAGACATCTTTGCCTATCTTTTGCCTCTTGGGGGAACACTATATATTCCTTCATTAACTATGATGTTTCCTATGAGTTTCTATAGATACTTTATTATATTAAAGAAGTCCCATTTAGTCCTGATTTGCCTAGGGTTTTCATCTAGAACAAGTGTTGAATTTATATCAATTTTCCTACATACACTGTGATAATCCTATAATCTTTTTCTTTATTGGCATACTATAGTAAACCTTGTTATTAATTTGAGATATTAAAATAATTGTAAAGCAGAGTATGTATCACCAGTATTGTTTGTTGAATTGAAGACTGGAGAGTCAGCTGGGCCTAGGTATCTTTTTATGAAAAACTTTCTAACTCAATTGTGTTAATACATGTGGGACTTTTGGATTTTATGGTACTTTTGATAAAGCATTTTTTCAGGACTTTGACCAACTTCTCTGAAGTATTAAATTCACTGACATTAATTTTCATAACTTTCTTGTGTTTTAATATCTGTGCTGTCACTACTGGCTATTTTAGTTTAATTCTAATTATTTCATTTTCATAAGGTCAATACTGACAAAATTATAGCAATTCTGTTTTAAAGTTTATAATTTTTTTCCTTTACATTCTTTAAGACCATGGATATACCTTTAAAATAGTTAGTGTACATTTTTAACAAAGCTATTTTAGGTTTACAAGGAAAAATAGAAAACAGAAGAAAGTACAGTGTTTTGGGTCCATGTCCTTCCTGGCTTCCTAATTTATTTTTTGACTTAACTTCTTGCTTTGATGTGATATATTTGTTAACAGCTCATGAACCAATATTAATACATGATTATTAACTAATGCCTGAAGGGTATGTTAGGATTGTGCAGTGTTCCTACAGTTCTATGCATTTCGACAATTTATAATGTCATGTATTCATATAATACAAAATGTAGCAGAAACGGAAACATCTTCCTTTTTCCACATTTGCACGTCCTCTTCTATCCACTCCCAAGAAGCCACTGATATTTTCAACATAGCAATAGTTCCATCTTTTCTTGAATGTCATATAGTTGAAATTGTTCACTGCGGCCTTTCATCACTTCTTTTCCTTAATAATATGCCTTTGGGGTTTCTCTGTCTTTTCATGGCACAATAAATAGGGATTTTCTTCTGGAAAAGAAGTACCATTTTATGGATATACCATTTTTTTATCTTCTCATTTCTTCAAGGACATCTTGATTGCTTTCAAATTTGCTAATTATTAATAAAGCCTCTATAAATACAACATGCAGGTTGTGGTGTTGACATACACCTTTAACCTTTATGAATAAGTGTATGAGAATATGATTGCTGATTTATGGGATAAGAAACTGTTCAGCTTTATTAGAAACTCCTAAATTGGCTTTCACAGTAGATGTATCAATGTGTGTTCATGCTAGCAATGAATGAGAGTGAAAAAACTTATTAACATTTGATTCTGTTATATAGTTTTAATTTATAACCTCATAATAGCATGTGTTGCATGACTGGTCATATATTTATTTGCTGTCTGGTTACTGTCTTTGGCCCAGTGTCTGTCCATATGTTTTTCTGTCTACTTTTGTTGTTATTATGTTTCAATAGTTCTTTATGTTTAGGTAAACATATTATCAGATATGTGGTTTAGACCCCTTTTATCCCAGGATGAATTGACCATTCACTTTTTTGAGTGTATTTCAAAAGGAAGAAGTTTCACTCCAATGCAGTCTAAGTTACTAACTTCTTCATTCACAGATTATACAGCTTTTGCGTAGAACCCCCAGACCTGGTGATGTCACTATAGCAGCTCCTACACATACTGTCCCCTAATGTGCTGTAGAAGCTTTATTGCTTTCTGTTTTACATTATACCATGCATCCAGAGTTCATGTGTTCATTAATTAATTAATTCCTGTTCTTCAACTTACTATTTTTGCCTTCTTTCTTTGACTCTGTTTGCAGTTCTTTTTGATTTTTTTTTTTGTTAATCTATAAAAGAGGACTCAAATCACTGATTTTTTTATCCTCTGTTCCATATATATATATATATATATATATATATATATATATATATATATATATATGCAAGCTTTAAGCACAGTGTTTTCTATGCCATCATGGGCTGATCCTGATCTATATAAGTCCAACAATTACTCAGGTTTAAATGCCTTTTAAATTTCATTATGACTTCTTTTTCTTTAACTCATGTATTGTTTTGTATTGTTATTTTATTTCTGTCTCTGTCTTTGTCTTTATCTTGCTTTGTACCCCAGGCTAGCCTCAAACTCTTGATTTTTGTACCTAAGTCTCCTGAATGCTGGGCTTATGGGCCAATGCTACCAGGCCCAGCTTATAATTTCTTAACTAGATTTTATTGCCAATTAACTTATATTGACTAGAAAAAATGAGTAAATTTGAGTCTTCAATGTTTCTTGAAGCTTGTACACTAGGGTATGGTGCACTGTGACAGTTTTAGATGAAGTAAAAAATGTAAATGTTGCCATTATTGTGTGTAATGTTATATATGTATGTATATGCATTTGTGTAATAATTAAATTATTTATTCATCTGCTTATCTGAAAGTACTGAGTGGTGTTCTATAACTCCTCAATTTGAATGTCTATTTGTCTACTTTTCCTTTCAGTTCTCTGAAAATTTATAATTGTAATCACAAGCCAATTGATGACATTTTGATCAATGTTGAACTACATGTATAATGGTGATCTTATCAGAATATAGGAGCTAAAAATTCCTGCTGTCTAGTCATACCATAGCTCTTATAGCATAGCCTAGCATACCACTGACCTGTACTGTTACTTACGTAAACAAGTATTCTGTAATTTAGTTGTGTGGCACGTACAACTGAATATGATGCACACTTAGCAATGACAATAGTATGTTGCTGCTAGTTTATGCATTTACTATAATAACACTTTTACTGTGATTTTAGAATGACTCCTACTTACATAAAAATAATTTTTCTATGAGATGATAGGCTGTATTATGTCTACAGTAACTTTCCATGTCTGTATTTACTAAATCTCTTGGCTACATCATTTTTTTTTTGTATGTATTCAGTTTAAGATCTTGTTTCTGAATTCTTCGTGGCCCTAGAAACAAAATGCTGTAAAGTTTAGCTTTATATTAGACTATACATGCAGTATTCTGTAAGGACACAACAGGGATTATTCCAAGGGTGTTTCTCAGAATATTCCCCAATGACTAAGCAATGTGTGGCTATTGTATCTCTGAACGGCATGGGTGAGTGACATGGGCACTCCCATATAGTGAAAGGCATCAGTTGACCGTTGCCTTCAGTTCCTAGGTAGCCATTCTGAGTAGTACTATCAGTCTCACCACAGAAGTCCTGCTGCTGCATAGAATTTAGATTATCATGTTATCCCAGCATATTTATCCATTCTCTTTCCTGCCTGCTTACAGGTCACTCTGTGTGCTTCTTGTCTACAAATCAACTCTTGTGATAAAGGGTAGTGCTTAGTGCTGTCCCATTCAAAACTTATAAACTATTTATTTCTAAAACGTTCCATTTAATGTTTCAGAATATAGTTGACCATAGGTAAGTGAACTGTGAAAGGGAGTCCAGGTTAGGGGTCCTGTGTGAGTATCTTTTAAATAACATTTTTCCTCACAACTGGTAAGAACTCTTAGGTCAGTCCTAAGATTATTTTCAGTTTGGCTATATGGAAATACCATGATTTTCTATTCCTTAATACCAATCCAAGATAATATTATATACATTTTATGCATTCCAATAAAAGCAATCTATGTTTCATAACTTGAATGCTGTCAATATCTGTAAAAATAAAAAATGTTTATATGAAGCTTCACTAGGCAAGTTTATTTATAATAGAAAACAAAACATTAGAATTAATTTTTGCCTATTTGAATAACATTTTATTAAAGATAATATTAAAAACTAAGATCTTGAAATTACTTAAAATATGGTTCATTAAAATATTAAAATTATTTTTCAAAACCAAAAATTATTTACGTTATAATATTATAAACATAAATCTATTTTAGTCCCCTTATAATCTTGAAGTAGCCCTAAAAAGAACATTAAAAGCATTATGACCCTATAAATAGCATGAAAACATTATAGGCCAATTTATAACCTGAAACCAAGACTCATATTCTACTGTTACCTTGCTTTTTAGTTTTTTCAGAGGCCAGAGAATGTTCTGGAGGTTATTCTCATGAGTCATTATCTGGCACTGAGGTACCAGCTCTCTACTGGTGTTGAGTTAATGGCTAAGAGATGATTACAGCAGGACATAGAGGCATAAAACTCTGTTATCTGGACTCAGGAGGCTAAAACAATAGGATCGTTGCAAATCTGAGGCTATCCTAGGCTACAGAGTGAGCTATAAACCAGAATATGTTACAGAATGAGGGATTCAGCTTTAAAAAAAATTACACCAGGCTATACAACATGAGATCACAAAAGCAAGGCTATGTGCAAAAACAAAACAGTTATAATTATGAATTCATTTAGAAACTTCATTCAGTGCTATAAAACCATAAAAAGAAGTTTCTATAATTATTCATTATTTAAAAAGTGCTCAGGAGCTGAGCAGATGACTCAGTAGGTAAAGTACCTATTTTACAGTCATGAAGGCCTGACTTCATATTCTCAGAAACCAGTAAAAGGCAGGCAAAGTGGTTCAGGTCTGTAACCTAGGAACTAGGATGACGAGGCAAGTACATGTTGGGGATTGCTGGCCACCAATTTTAGGACAAATGGTGAACTTCAAAGTAAGGCCTGCCTCAAAAATTAAAGTAGTACGGTAAAGGGAAACACCTGATGTTGAACTCTGGTCTCAACACCTACCTGCTATTTTGGGGGGGTTTAATTATCCTTCCAAATTAAAACTAAAGAAAATTTTGAAAACGTGATCTTTTACCCCAAGAATGAGAATATTCCTACCCTTTCACAAAAAAGCATTTTGGCCACCAATTAATGTAGGTTTGATAATGAATAATTAATTAGCAATAAAGAGATCCAAACTACCCATTTTCCCATTGGAAGTATGTTTTAGATATTGATAGAACAAGATGTTCTGAATTTATCAGAAGATATCACTTTAAATTAACAAAAATTGCATTAAGATACACAAATGGGGATGCTTAAATTTTTGAAAATTAAGAATTAAAATTGACAAGATCATAGGACAGTTTGTATATGGCTTGTCTTCTATGCACGAAGCCCTGGTCTGGTCCCAAGCACAGTATAAAATCAAGTGTAGTGGCACAAGACAGGAGAGAGATTCAAGGTGGCCTTTGACTATATAGGGAGTTCATAGCAAGCTTGGTCTACATGATATCCTGTTTTTAAAAATAAAAGAAAATGACAGGAGGGGGCTAGAAAAACTTTCAGTGATTGTGCAGTAAAAGTTATTGAATGCAGCTAATATATCTTACTTTTGCCTGGAACAGGGTCTCACTAATGTTCCCAGGCAAATGAGAAAAGTATATTTAATGAAGGAAATTGGGTCATAACAAAGAAATAATTGGTTACTGAATCAGATGTCATAGGCATCCCTTTTACAGAAATAGCCCTATTGGAGGTTTGAGCTGGAATGGGAACAGAGTGGAAGAGCAAGGAAAGAGATACCATGCTAAATGAAAACACCATGGGAATAGGGAGACGCAGAGTGCTAGGGAGGTTCCCAGGAATCCACAAGGATGACTCCACTGTAGACTACTGGCAATAGTCAAGAGGGTGCATGAGCTGACCTGCTCGGGTGATCAGATGGCTGAATACCCTAAATGCCATCATAGAGCTCTCATCCAGTGTCTGATGGAAGTGGATGCAGAGATTCACGGCTCAGTACCAGGTGGAGCTCCAGGAGTCCAATCCATGAGAGAGAGGAGGAATTCTATGAGCAAGAGATATTGAGACCATGATTGGAAAAAGTATGGAGACAACTAGCCAGACTAGTTCTAGTGGAAACACAAGAACTGTGGAACAATAGCTGGGGAGCTCCCATGGTACTGGTCTAGGTCCTCTGGATAAGCGAGACAGTTGTTTAGCTTGAACTGTTTAAGGGGCACCCAAGGCAGTGGGATTGGGGCCTGTCCGTAGTGCATGAGCCAGCTTTTTGGAGCCTAATGCCTATGGTGGGACACTTTACACAACCTTGGTGCAGGGAGGAGGGCCTTGGACCTGCCTCAACTGAATGTACCAGGATCTCCTGGTTCCCCATAGGAGACCTTGCCTTGGAGGAGGTGGGAATGGGGGGTGGTTTGTGGGGGAAGACTGGGGGGCAGGAGGAGAGAGGACAGGAAAATATGTGGTTGGTATGTAAAATGAATAGAAAATCTCTTAATTTAAAAAGAACGAAAGGAAGGAAGGAAGAAAGGAAGGAAGGGAGGGAGGGAGGGAGGGAGGGAGGCAGGGAGGGAAGGGGAGGGAGGAGGGAGGAAGGAAGGAAGGAAGGAAGGAAGGAAGGAAGGAAGGAAGGAAGGAAGGGATAGCCACATTGTATTGCGCTTGAATCATTGAGCAAATATTTGGTAGAATGAGGAGAGTGACTATTCCCCAAACAGAGAGAAATGAAAAACAAACAAACAACAAAGCCTGGAGTAGAGCAGAGGGACTACCTGTTGTAGGATTCTGGCACTGTTCCTGACACATGCTGTGAGAAGTTCTGAGGTACATGGAAAGAGGTTGGGGGCAGATTGTGAGAGATCTCAAATTTTGAGTCGTAGAATGAATTCTTCTCTACAGGCCTGGGAAATCCTTTTGGCCATTGATAAGGAAACGATGTGATTTGTATTTGAGAAAATAATTCTGGCAACAATAAGTAGTATTGATTGGAGATGCAGGACATTAGAGGCCAGGATACCACTTGAGGGAGTGTAACAATAGTTCACGTGAGGCAGGGAACTAATCTTGAGGGAGTGTGAATGGCCACAGGAATTGTGACTGCAGAGGCATTGTGTATGTGATTGGGTACTAGTGACTGACCAATTGAAAATAGAATTGCATTTGAAGAAAGAATAAAAATTGCCCTGAGATACAGAGTTTGGCTCACCAGGAAGATAATAGTGCCTTCTTTCAAGAGACAAACTCTACAGTAACAGGAGCTGTGTTGACATGCAGGCATGAGTAGGAGGCTTCTCAATGATGCATGTGTACAATGGACAGGAGTTTTTAGTCTTACATCCAGAGAAGTAGGTACATTCTGCTTTAGAGACCAGTGGGTAAGGCAATGATAACTCACAAACTAGGTACAGATGTTTTTAAAAGTTCATGTTTCCAAGATCACCAAAATTTGAAGCACTTGGTAATCAAACATCCTGCTATACACGTAATGTCACCTCAGCTCAGCCACCATTCCCCTTCCACTTCTCCTGTTTTTCTTTTTCAGTTTTGGCTCTTGTGGATAAGATGTGAACCTTTAATCTAGTGCTTCACAGCCTTCCTAATGCTGTGGCCCTTTAAAGCAGTTTTTCATGTTCTGGTGACTTATTTCATTGCTATTTCATAACTGTAATTTTGCTACTGTTATAAATCATAATGAAAATATCTGATATACAGGGTACCTGATATATGACCACCAAGGGGTCATGACCTGTGGGTTGAGAAATGCCCCTTGAATGAAAGCTAGTAAGGAAATTGTCATTCCTCTGTCTCAGTCTCCTGAATATCTGGGATAAACAAACATACTACCAAACACAGCTATGTCTTTTTTCCAAAACGTGATGATGGTGATGATGATGATGATGATGATGATGATGATGATAAAGCTCACAAATATTATAACTGATGTTTGGATCCCTTCATCTTCACCTTATTTATCTATACAGAGTCAGAAACAGTAAGCTAATTAGGCAAAGGAACAGATGTGATAAACAGGTGTCTTCTGGTAGTATATGGAATTGTGTTCTCTGAATGGCATCTTCATAGAGATTGGTCTTAAACAATCCTGGTAAAGATGTCCATAACAAGTTTGGTTTTCTGTTGCAAAGTAAATGAGAGGAAAGTGATAGAAAACATGAGAGGAAAGCCAATACTGAGTGCTGACAGAGTATCAACTACTGTTCTAATCCCTGCCGAGGCTTTATCTCATTTATGGCTCAGTCAGTGAAGTTTTTTGTTATAATATCCAGTTTACTTATAAGTAGTCTAGAGCAGAGAAATTATACAGCATAGTCACATCAGCCTTAGAGTAACATTCCAAGCCAGTCAGAGGAAAGACACATCACTAAAAAAGAAGTTGGCAAAAATAGTACAAGAGATAAAACTCTTCCAAATACTTTTCATTTTTTAAAAAAACTTGCAATGTAAGGGAAGAATCCATCCTCTCAAACCTTGTATTCTGTCTTCTGACATATATTTAAAATATCTGGCACCTACAACACAAGAAAACAAAAGATACATAAGCTAGAGTTATATATATATATATATACACACACACACACACAGTAAAAAAGGGGTTAAGCTCAAAAATGGATATAATATACCTTTTTTATCTTCAAGGCTCATATTTTAAAAGGAGATGTAAACATTTACTTAGAGGAATTTTTCAGTGGGATAGTGTCTTAGTTAGAGTTTCTATTGCTGTGAAGAAACCCCATGACCATGTCAACCCTTACAAAGAAAACATTTAATTGGGATGGGTTGTTTACAGTTTCAGAGATTTCATTCATTATCATCATGGTGGGGAGCATTGGTGGTATGCAGGCAGATGTGGTGCTGGAGCAGTAGCTGAGAGTCCTACATCTTGCAGGCAACAGGAAGTCAATTGTGACATTAGGTAATATCCTGAGCATAGGAAACCTCAAAGCCCACCCCCACAGTGACACACTTCCTCTAACAAGTCCCTACCCACTCCAATAAAGCCCAATAGTGCCATTCTCTATGAGATTATTATTATGGGGGCCAATTACATTCAGACTACCACAGAAACTAAGACTGTTTACATGTACAACAGGCAGCAATCAGTATGTGGAAATCAGAGATTTTACAGTGTGAATGTACGCAATGGAAAATGAAATATCCCCGAGGTAAGGTAAGCGTTGGCATGTTGTATCTTTAATATGTTGTTACTGTTATTTCAATGCTAAAAGTTTTATGAAGAGAAATTGTGAGAGTAGCATATGAAACTCTGTAGTGCAGTCATAGAAATACACATCTTTGGCAATTTGTTGTCAGTCACTTGGGAGTCGTTAAGCAACAATGATCTAAGTGATATCTGATCTGCTATGATCTAAATGAATGTTGGTGAGTACCATGTGAGGAATGTGTATGCAGGCATTTTGCCTTGTTATGAATTTAAGGAATTTGTTATTATTTTGTCCTGATTTGTCAATAGACATTTCTATGGAGCCTCTTAGTAGAATGTGTTTAGTCTGCAACCCTATTCGTTCTCACGCTATCATTTAGGATCTACATTACTGAAGTCTCTTGTGAAAACAGTGTACATTCAAGGCTCTAAGAAGAAAATCTGTCAAGATTTTCTTTTTTTCACACTAAGAGAAAACACGATTGATAGGGAAAAGCATTTTTCAATAGCTGTGTTCTTTAAAAAATTTAATATTCCTTTTCAATAGTTTCCTCTCCTTAAAAGGCCCTCAAAGTGTAGTTTCTTTCCATGCATTCACTGCAGCCAACATTGACCTAGAACTTAATTTAAAGTTTCTTTTCTCTTTCTTTTTCAAAAGAAAATACCTCTGTGATAGCACTCAGTAGTATCAAGCCAGTTGCATCTGTAGAAATTTTGCATTGCTGTAGTAATAAAACATATCTACCTTATAATCTCAATGTGAACAAGTATGGTTGCCTGCTTAGTAAAATCAAGCAGCTAAAAGGTGGAAGAAAGAGGAAATGAGGCACAGGGAGATAGAAAAGGCAATGGACACTGAAAAAGAAGGAACAGGAAATGGAATAAGAATGAAACATAAAGTCATTGTGAAAAACATTCAAAACTATCCCCAGGGGATCCATTAAAAGATCTTTATATGAGCTAAACATAGTAGCAGGTATTTTTATTTCTCATGATGGAATCTGGCATAGTTCATCCCACCATGCTTGGTTCCTTTTAGTTTCATGTGGAAGAATAAGCAGCCCCTTAGAGCACAGGCTTTGGTATCCTGGATCTGGTCCTAAGGCTTACAGGGGTGGAGCCTACAAGCACCTCTCATCTATGATCCAGTGCTGAATTCGTGGGAGAGTAGTGAAGGTCTAGATGCCTGCCTGACTTGGAAAGGACAGCCGGAACTCCTGCCTTCCTGGATTCTGACTAATCTAGTACAGATCTTAATCTTTCTTCATCTCTTGTAGATGTCATGCCTTAATGCAAAAGTTGGAGAGAGAGAAGTTTGTAGTCTTTGACACTTTATGAGGTACATGATAGAAATAAATTCATTGTCATCTCCATAGGAACAAATGAATGGACAAATTGATAAATTCAAATACAACCTCCAAAAGAACATTAAAAATGTTGAAGATGTACCCCTTACCTTTTGAGGGGACTGTGATGTAATGACATTAGCCTGAGTAAAATATGGCTGTTGTCACGTGAAAACTACAGGGCTTGATTCTCACTAGAATATTTTTTAATGTTACTAAACCCATGAACTAATGACTGGTTACCACCTTCAGGTTTGTCAATTGTATAGGATATTAGTGTTTTTCAAGATTTTGATAGTCAAACATACTCACAGGGGTATGAATTATATTCCCATTCTGGTTGAGAAGATACCTGATACACTCTGTCTAATTCTCACCTTCTCTTTGTATTTGAAATTTGATTCTCTGCTAATTAATATTCTATTCCCATATATTCTACTGAAAACTGTCACTAGCCTGACAAAAATCCTTTTAGATAATGCCATGTTACTAAGGTCATACCTAATTTACTTTTATGTTATTATTATATTATTATATTGGTGATTTTGCTTGGGAAACTTTTCATAAGAATTTAAAACTTCTGAGGAGAAGAATTTATATATATATATATATATATATATATATATATATATATATATAATTTCATCAACTCTTTGATTTATAATTTTTGGAAAATATTTCATTTTAAAAGCTATTAATCATTGTAATCTTAATGTACCTCATTTCTATACTATATTTTAATTACTTTTAATTGATAATATAGATGCATGATCTAAAATTTAAGAGGTAGACAAGCAACATGTATTTCTTCTATCTGGTCCCATAGTTTCCTGTCCCAGAAATAACCAATATAAATCTTTACTGTATTCTTCATGAATTTGAGGTGTCACAAAAGATATAGATTCTTGTTGAATGTAGACAGCTAGATAATAGTTATATAGGTAGATGACTGATGATAGATAGATATCATATGAGTGACAGCATTTTACATATGCTTTGGATAAATAGTCATTTTTGGGAAATTATGTCTGCTCAACCAATAAATAGCAACCTCACTGACTTTTGTGACATGATAGTATTTCTAGTGTTCTATTGTTTATTACTTGTTTTAATACTCATCTATTGTTGTGAACCAAGATTACTTAGTGACTAGCTACAATGTGTCATTTGACACATTCACAACTATAATTAGGGATGAAGTTTTGAAAGTAGGGCACACAGTTTAGTAAATAGCTTTAATTTGAGTACTTGTTATCCAAATACTATCTATACATTTTTGCTGCATTGTAATTCCATCATTTGTTTTGACTAACTTCACCAATATATTGTTATCATACAACCCCATCTTTCCTAGTTAGATGAGTCTATTGGATAATTTTAAGTTTGCTTTCAGTATTAGTTATGTTTTAATCTGTTTCACATGCAAAATGACACTTCTAAAAACTGGTTATACTGTGTCTGTTTGTGAATGTGTATGTTGTCTTTTGCACTTTTTATTATTGATCTATTTTCACAAAGTAGGCATACAATGAGTTGCAAATATCCCTTGATTTTATCTTTGACTTTTAGCCTCTGTTTTTAATTAATTTTCTTTATTTTAATCAGTTGAGTTTCAAACAATGTGCTTTAATCATATTCACCAAACTCTTCCCACAATCATCCCCTTCCCTACCCTCCCAACTTTGTATACTATTGCTTTAAAAAAAAAATACTTCAAGACCAATTTGTGCTGCCCAAATAGTCTTAGATACATGGTCTTCTATTGGATGTGGTCAGTGTACAAGGGACTATTCTCATAGAGTAAACTGTTTTTCCCTCTCCCAACAGCTAACAATGGTTCTTGGGCAGAATTCAGTACCCAACAACTCTCTACATGCTGAGATTGTCAGGCTTGGGCTTACATTGCTTCTATACATGCTGCTTCAACCACTGTGGATTTATGTGTGCCTTGATAAGTCCAGAAAACATTTTCTTGTAGTCATTTACTGCCTCTTTCTCTGTATTCTTTTCGTTCCTCTTCTGTCATGATGTCACAGCCTTGGTGAGTGTAAGTGCAATGTATATGATCCATTTATAACTGAGCATTCTACAGTTTCTTATTCTCTGTACCTTGGCAAGTTGTAGGTCTCTCTGTTAACCATTATCAGTTTATAGAAGCTTCTCTTATGATTGAGAGACACATTGAAATATGGAAGTCAATTTACTACTATCATTTAGTAGCATAATGGTATATCATATGTTCTCCCCTGGGGCCTATGACATATCTAACCATAGGTTCTTAGCCCAATAATGATGTAAGGCTTTTACCTTGCAAAGCTGGTTTTAAATCCAATCAGAAAGTATTTGGTTACTCCCATGATTTTCTTATCATTGCTGCACCATTGGGCAGGTCTTGCCAGGCAAGTTGTAATTATAACTCACAGGGTTTATAGTTGGGTCTAACTGATGTTCCCTTTTCCCTTCTGGTAGTTTCTGTAGCACCTTACAGCACTATGAAACCAGCCAGTAAACTTCTAATTCATAACAGCTTGAATTTTCCATGTTCTATGACCTAAATATATGGTGTCTTCAGTAACTGGGTTGTGTGCTTTTAATACTCATATTTTAAAAATAGAGTTGATGACAGTGATATTTTTCTCTATGTGTTCTGGAGTTGTGTTTTCATTTTCAGTTGGACCTTCCTTCTGACTCTGTAGTTGTAAAATAATTATTCTTTATTTCATCTAGACTTTTATATTTAAGCTTTGATATTTATATTTAAGCTTTTGGTTTTACATTATAGTCTAATGGATAAATGGAGGTAAACAAGAGTTTTCATATATACATGCCATTCAAATAAAAGAAATAAGAGATTATCATTAGTAGCTACAAAAAACGTCAAATACTTAGAAATAAAGGCATTGCTTCATCCATCACATTCCACTGACATTTCACTCACTACTAGTTTATTTGCCTCAAAAGAGAAATGTGCTGGCAGTCCTTTTCTTTTGGAAAACCAAACTTCTGTGGAATCCTGCCTCTAACTCATCATCCTCTCTGTTCACTCTGATCCTAACCATCTTCATGAAAAGAATGTTTTCTCTACTACTGCATCTTCGTTTCACGTCCAACTTGACTTCTGATATCCTGCCCTAGTTAGTGTTCCATAGCTGTGAAGAGACACCATGAACACGGCAACCCTTATCAAAAGAAAAGCATTTAATTGGAGATTGCTTATAATTTCAGATGTTAGTCCATTATCGTCACATTGAGAAGCAGAGTAGCATGCAGGCAGGCATGGTCCTGGAGGAGTAGCTGAGAGTTCTACATTATATCTGAAGGCAGCAGGGAGAGAGGACCATTGTGCCTGGCTTGGGCTTCTGAAACCTCAAGGTTCACACACACACACACACGTATGCACGCACGCACGCACATGATGACACATTTCTGCCAATAAGGCCACACCACCTAATCCTTCCAATATATTCAAATATATGAGCCTATGAAGACCATTTTTATTCAAACTACCACATGACCCAACTTTCACCTTTAACTCTGTATTGACTAAGACAAACATTATCTTCCAATTATCCTAATTTCTTGGTTTGGCTTGAGTGCATCGATCATGGTTTCATTTTCTTTTCTTTCTTGCACTTTTTAATTAAAAAGTGATTATGTTACTTCCTCCTTTCCCCTTTCCTCCCTCTGGCCCCACGCAGGTTTCATTCTTGAAACTCTACCTTCCCCACCCCTTGGATTTTGTGGGGTCATTATTTCTGTTTGCAGCACACTTCTCATCCTGGGCTGATTAATCCAAGGCAGTCTTCTCTGAGCCTCAACCAACAGCTTTTACTGTGGCTTGCTTTCCCTTTCAGAGCACTTTGACTGTAGCTGTTATATAATTACTCCGTGGTACATTCTCTCTCCTCTTAGGATGTAAACAGGCCCTGGTGAAAACCTCTGGCCTCATCTTCATCTCTTCTTAGCTTCAGGCCAAGTTGTGGAACTTGCATGTGACCCTTTGCACACTTCATCCTTAGCTTGGGGCTGCCTGTCAGAGACCTTTGCTAGCCATGCTCCTCCATGGATGTAGAGGCCAGGAGACAACCTTGGGTATTGTTTCTCAGGTACTTCCCATGCATTTTCAGAGATGGAGTGTCACATTGGTCCAGAACCTACAAAGTAAGCTAGACTGGTTGACCATTTAGATGCACCTATCCTAGAACCCCAGCACCAGGTTCACAGGAGTATACCCCTACGCTTGACTGTTTCACATGGGTTTGGGGGATTGAACTCAGGTGACACTTCATTGACTGAGTTGTCTCCCCAGACTTTGCTACATATTTTATACTATCTTCTTAAACTGAATATTACTTTTAAATAGCAGAATTTATAAGGATAAGGACAAAAGAGTTGACAGGTAGTGGTATCACTTAAGTTTTCATTTTGTTTTGTTTTTCTCAGTTTTACACTCTGATAGTAAGTCATTAATAAAAGAGTTTCAAACTCTGGTGTGTGTGTGTGTGTGTGTGTGTGTGTGTGTGTGTGTGTGTGTGTGTTTGTATTAAGATCTTAATTCAAAGCAGAGAGGGATCTCAGTATCCCATTTGTGTGAATGGAGGCAATGTATTTTGTATAACCAGGTTTCTTGAAAGAGAAGTACAGTTAGGTAAGGAAGAAAATCAGAACATGCATTATCTTACTTAATCCTGAGAGTAACCCAATGTAACTGGCACCCCTGCCCTTTGAAAGGTCAGAGAAGTTCTACAGCTTGGCCAAAGTGATGAAACAAATTAAAAAGAGATGGTGTTCAGTTGAAATTTTCTGGTTCCACCACCTGACATTTCAGCCCGGCCTTTTGTTGTTTTCTACATCTTCATAATGCCTACTATCACTGGTACCCACACTCATGGGAATGAATCATGTTTTTATTTACATTGTCTGCTTGGCCCTCTGGATTTGTTAATTATGTAAAACAGGAAATAGGCACTTATAAAAGAAACTATGAATATGAGTTGTATCGTCTTCAGTAATCATAAAATAGCTATTGGAATAAATGAAAAATAAGGGCATGCTTTCTATCAGGAAGTCTGGCATTATCATTTTGATTCCATGTATAAAAAGCAAGCATGTTTAATACGTCTTATGAGAAGAATAGTTAAATGTATTTTCATGGTACTGCAACAGTTTATATTGGATTTGAAATGTGTGTCCTGAATTTCTGAACTTAAATCTGTGTTAGTATCATATACAAAGGAATAAAGAAACAGTAATTTATAACAAATAAGTGTCACTGTGAATTGAATATGGTTCTATTTCATAAAATGTTATTGGGCTTTTTTATTTATGAGAATTTATTATACTATTGTAGTTTCAAAATTGAAGTAGTGGAATTTGTATATTCAATTTTTAAAATAAACTGTATCATCCTTTGGGTCATATTATACTTTCTTAGTTTCTATTCAGTTAGACATAATGTCTGAAAGTATGACTAGCCTAGCTATCAAAGCACTGGCCAGCATGATCAAATATGAGGTATTTTATTCTTTACTTAATAATCTTTCCCTGAAGGATCTCTTCTAAATAACAGATGGTGGCTAGTAAAAACAATATCACTGTATCAGAATGTTTTCTCATTCCATCCCAGTACTACATTCAGTCTAGCAGGAAATAGTTTTGCATGACAGTACACATGTAAATGTCATTGCATATGTCATTTATGCTGTATGGGGTTGTTATGCAAGATTCACAGTGATCATGCTAGAGAAATCTGTCTTTGATACACTAAATAAAATGTGCTTAGTAAAAATTGCTAGCAATTTTTTTCTAGACATATAATGACATGGTAAGAGCACAAAACAAAACTACTAGAAACAAACCATTTCTCAGGCTGTAATATCTACAGGACAAGTGATCTAAATTGCTGAGACAAGGGGAGTTCATCACTGCACTGCAAGGGAACTTGAAATATAACTGAAAGGCAAGTGAAATACTGATTCCCAGCTCTGAAATAACGGCAACAAATTTACCTACAGACAGAAGATGCATGGAAGCAATAAACGAATTATACAAGCCTTACACATGCAATCTGATTATTCTGACCAAAGTGTTAATTGGATCCTAACTGCCAGATCTGATATCTGTGGTCTTGTAGTGGGAAACCTTTCAAAGTGATGAACTGTAATTCACTGAGCTGCTTGAAGCACTTGTAATTTACTGCATGTCATGCTATGAAGAGCCTGACCTAATGGACTTTACATTACCTATAATGCTAGAAACCTTTCAACAAGACTAGTTGGTAAAAAGTCATTGTGGGAGTCTGTTGAGACAGGATGAGCAAATCTATATTTTAAACATAGTCTGATAATCTACGGAAGGCCGATATTTAAACCAAATAGGTATGGCTATGATAAAATAGTATTCTCTCCAACATAATTTACAGTGTGCAATCTCACAGTGTAAAATTGAAGAGAAGTATCAGATAGAAAAGGGGCCTAGGAAAGTTTTATAACCTGATCTAAGTGCTATAGAATATATCAGATTTAGACTATTCACAGATGAAATCCCTTCACTTTGCTAAAATTATCAATCATGATATTTGTATTTTATTTATACCTTTTTTATGTATATCTTGAAGTTTCAAG
>NC_050445.1:53899779-53932279 GCF_903995425.1 Onychomys torridus | reverse complement strand
ATCACATACATGTGAGCTATGTTTGTATAACTTCTGCATGGCCATGATGTGGCAGATACATTTGTGACATAGCCATCTGTAAGGCACTCACCAGTCATTAGAGGCTTAAAAGTAAAATTAAATCATTCTGCATAGTGAGAGAGGACTGACTAATAAGCTTTTGAATTGTAGAGACAGCAGACACTTTACTTTGGCCAAATACTAAGTTGGTCACAATAACATGGAACTACAAAGTCCTGTCCTATGTAGCAGCTGGAACCTGACTGTGAGCTTTGGAATACTATGGCAGGCCTCCACTTAGAGAATTGCCCCAGAAAGTTCACTTGTGAGCAGTATGCACAGAGCACTTTTCCTTGGAAATATAGGAATTTAAGTGAAAACAGATAACCAAATGGCTACTGAAGAGTAACAAGGAACTGTCAGGAAAGAAAAACAGTAAGATTCCCAAGAAAAGATCACCGCAATGGAAGGTGCAGAGTTATGCAAAAATAGCTCTGAGCAGATATGTGTGTTCCATACCAGTGTGCCCCCTTCTTCTTCTTCCATCCTGCTTTGTTTCCTTCTGTCTTTCTGTTGTCTTCCATTTGGTCTGTTTACAGTGGCACTCTTGAGATGAAACTATACCACGTCTTTCTCTGCCCCCGAGTTGCTAATTTCCCTACTATAAGAGACTATAAGGTGAATCATTGTTAGAAAAGGACACATTTTTGTAGCTTGAATTTTTCCAAATATATATATTTGGAAAGATATTATTTTAATCATTCTATTTGTTTATCAAAGAACAAGCAATTAAACTGAGAGCTTTTAACTTTTTAAATAACAAAGCACTCAGAAGCACATAATTGTAATTAGTTACTCTTATTTATAAAGACAAGGTGTGGCTAAGACCTAGAGCTCCTGATCTTCCTTCTTTAGTTTCCAGCTGGCTGACTTGACATCACACACTAAGGATGATACTTACTATGATGAGCTTATATATAATAATCCATATGTATGCCCACATAGAATTAATTCAGAAATATTTTTTGAAAATCACTGAATTAATTTGGCCAATTGTTTTTCTCACATATTATAAAACTGAATTAAACTAATCAAATTTCCATACCATGATGGAAAATAGAAGACACATGTTTTTCTTAGTGTTAAAAATGTAACTTGGTTGTTTTGTTTGAGGTAGAGGAAATTCACCCTGGGATTTATTTCTTTCCCTTTATTTCCACTTATGACCACTTTTTCATTAATAGTTTCTCATTTTTTTTATTGTCAAGTGTCAGATTAGAAAAGTTTGAACCACATTAAAAGCGACCATTAGAATAATGTGTGAACTGTGCCTATTATTATTTTTCTGTTTTCAAAGACACATTGTCCATAAACTTGTTCTATAGCAGTTCTTCACATAAACGTTAACTTTTGTCTTGCTAGGAGACAATGTGAATATTTTCCCAAAAGTTCCAGGCTTGGCCAGTTGACATGTTGTTTGATGGTGTGCTGATTGGTGCAGAGCAAGGTCTTCAGCAGGGTGATTGGCACTGCTCTGCTCATGCCCCTCTGAGCCAAGCCTTCCTGTGTTTCTCTGTGATCCTGCTCTGGTTTATCCAGGAAATTTTGCTTTCTTCAAGATGGTCTTCCCAGTGCTTTCCCTCATCATCTGCTTTCCTCCAGTCCTTCCTTACCCTGAGTATCTTCCTCTGCCTCCTATATTCAATGTTACCTTGTTCATCCTCAGAAACTTTGAGGAAAAAAAAGAAGTGAGAAGAAACTTTAAGCAAAATGCTCCCGTCTTGTTATAAATCCAATGGAGAATCTTTGAGTAATCTTTAGATTTCTGAACTTTCTAGTATAACTTTAGTTGCTTGTAATATGGAATTGTTTCAACAAGAAACTAGACTTTGAGTCTTATGATTCTTTTAGTGAACTAGTCCTCTCAGATATTTTCATCTATATTCACAAATATCTAGAAAAACTCCTATATCAGTTACTACACACATTTACTTATTCATATCTATTGCTATGTGCAATTTTTATCACTTTATATTTTTATGGTGTGTGTGTGTTGTGTTGTGTGTGTGTGTCATGATACTCATGTGGAGGTCAGAGGACAACTTGTGGGAGTTGTTTCTTTTTTTCCATTATGTGGGTTCTGGAACAAACTCCAATAATTGTGCTGGGAAACAAGCAACTTTACCTACTCAGCCAATTCACTCAGCATATGTATTTATAAGTACTATAAATATGCATGTAATTTTGGATGATGAGTATGTTATGTAAGTATATGCTATATATATGCTGTGTAGAACTATAAATATCAGTTATTCATATGCATATTTTAATTGTTTAACTTTTCATTTTAATGATATGCTTAAAATATTTCAAAAGGCTTTCAGTTACAGCCATGAGACATAGAAAAGATGCTCAATGATGAGCTTCTGAGAAAGCTATCATGAGATTATTTACTCCTGCTATATTACCCAGAGTTCCAACTCTTTTGTGCAAGTGCATTTGAAATTTGGAACTTGAAGTGGGAGCCTGGTGAAACCCATCGCTTTTGGAAAACTATTTTTAAATTAATACGAAGTTACACCATAGAAAATATACACCATTTTGGGCCATTGGTGCTAAATAACTTGAAACAGTGTCATCCAGTTGTGCCAAGATCAGCAGGCACTAAATGATGACAGCCCTTTCCTTCTCTCTCCATGCAAGGTGCCTGTGTCAGTGGCCATGATGACGCCCCAGGTGATCACCCCTCAGCAGATGCAGCAGATTCTTCAGCAGCAGGTCCTGTCTCCCCAGCAGCTCCAAGCCCTCCTGCAGCAGCAGCAAGCAGTGATGCTGCAGCAGGTAATGTGTGTTACCTGCTTTGGTGTTCTGGTCCATCTTGAGGGTCCACAGTCTGCTGACAGTGCAGTGGGCTTATTGGATAATATGGTCTCCTCTTACAGAAGCAACTTAGCAGCATGGTAGAACAGCAATGTCACACTGCACTTGCAGAGCTACCTAAGAGCATTTAAGTTACTCATTCTCTTTGCATGTACTCAAATCTAGAACTAGAATGGAGAAAGGAGGAAGTTGAAAACAGAAGAATCAGTATTTGATTATTTAGGTTCTTAGGTACATTTGCTTTTAGATTTGCCAAGGAGTGTTCCAAGAGACCACAGGATTGTTGTTTTTTAAATCCCTAACACTTTAGCACCCCCCTAAGTTCCAATAAATAGGAAAAATGTCCCTTTGCCAACAGCACATGTGGAAGGCAGCACCCTGAGCTTTCTTTTCCTAGGTATAGTCATCCCTTAGGAAAAGAAAGAGGTATCTGCTTGTTAAAATAAGATTGGACAGATAAAGAGCAAGTGCATAACATTTTTGTGATAATAAAAACGAGCCCACTGTGCAGCTTAATAAAGGCTTATGTATCTATAAATAGATTTAGAATTCTATATTTGCTTTCCATGTGAAAATGTGTTTTACCAGAGATCTTAGTTACTTTGCTGTTGCTTCTGATTGTGGCTATAAGTTACATAGATTTCTAGCATGACATTGTGTTACACCTGATATATTAAGCAGTTTTCCTTCCACTTCGGTGGTGTTTATGCTTCTAAGGGTTGGAGCCTGTTCTTAGGTCATCATAGGACTTCAGATGTAGTCATTTAGAATTTTCACTTTGGTTCTGGCCTTTAGAATACAGAATTTCTATACCCTTTTGTTTAGGATTGTTTGGATTCTGGATTGGAAATTTTCAGAGCTGCCTTGGGAAAAAAAGTATGTAGAGCTGTCTCTTTAAATCCAATGTAATTTTGTTGGGGGGAGGGGTGAGGTGAATCTTAATGGTTACTCTACCATGTGTCAGGCTAGAAGAGTTTAGGACATTTATAATACATGAAACTTTTGCCTTTATTTATTAAAGTCAAAATGGTTTATTCAGCAACAACTACAAGAGTTTTACAAGAAACAGCAAGAGCAGTTACATCTTCAGCTTTTGCAGCAGCAGCAACAGCAGCAGCAGCAACAGCAGCAGCAGCAGCAGCAGCAACAACAGCAGCAGCAACAGCAGCAGCATCAACAGCAGCAGCAGCATCAACAGCAGCAGCATCCTGGAAAGCAAGCGAAAGAGGTAGGATCTAGTTATCTCATTGATATATAATAGCATGGGGTTGAGGAGGTGCTTTGAGAGGCAAGGATCGTCTCAGATCTTCCTATAACAAGGCTCTTGCTGTCAAAGATGCAGTGTTCTATATTTTTACTGAGCTTAATAACAGTGACAGTGAGACTCTCGTGCTCTCCTTTTTTGTAGCATGGGACTTGAGAGTCCCAATCCATTGCTGGCTGTCGTCTAATGTTCACTAATGAATCACAGTGTACAAAGAGCAAGCTGTGTGGTGGGCAAAGTACTGATTATCTTGTATTCACTGAGAATCCAAGTTGGTGAGGGAACCTTATTTTTCTCAGTTGTACAGCTCAGAGAACATGCATGCAAATTTAGCCCATTGTTGGGGGCAGGGAGACTAAGAGCAAAACTGGTTGAGCACAGATTTCAAAGTCACAGGCCCCTGATTAATGAACTGCTAGGGTAGGTTTGGAGTGGCGAGTAGAAAGTTACCATTTGATATGCTCATAAATCAAACTGACAAGCTGGCTTCTCAGGCCTAGCTTGCACTTGTCAGCAAACTGCATCAAATATAAACATAATACAAACAAAACATGTTGAAGTAGTTAAATTGATCAGCAGGTATCAGGGCTGTTGTCTTCAAGCTGCCCATTATGCAAACGTACAGGAAACAGTTTTGACCTCCTGAGGTTTTGTTTCTGTTTGGATTTGTGAATAGAATTTCAGACAGCCATCAACTACAGAATAGAAATTGCTGCCTTATTTCTCAGAGGCTTTGGGCAATCCACATGACTTGCTCCATTATGCAGTCTGTTTTCCAGTGAGCGCATCAGAAGTTTCTTTTCCCCAAACTGAAAAGCAGAGGTCTTGCACACAGCTTGTCTCCCTCTGAAGTGTGACTGCCATCTCCTACCCTCCCGAGTCCACAGAACTCTTGCTTGTCTGGTAATGCCTCACAAAATTGGAAGTTAGACCTTTCTTTATAATAAGGGCACATCTTTGCCTTGCATATAATTCTACCTTAAATGTATTTATTTAAAAAAAAAAAAGGAAACAGAGGAAGAGAGAGAGCTAATGTGCCTGTCCTGTAGCGCCATCCAAGTTTACTAATAGATCACTAGATACCACATCCCTGGATCTCCACACATCAAACTTACTCAGTTGGAGAAAAGTGAAAGTACAGTGGAAGTTGATCAGTTCCATAAAGTGTCATTACTTTTGTCTAAATAAACTTCCAGTCATCTGTGATGTACTGGTTTCTAAATATCTAAACCTTTGTTAGATTCTGTCTCTCAACCTTGCTCAGTCCCATTACTGCAAGTTCCTTAGTTCCCTGATACTATTTAACTTCCAAGAAGCAGGCTCACATTCGGCTTCTGGACTTTGGCCATGGGATAATCAAGAACACATCTGGGCCAAGAATGGAGCATGCCTTTCTGTGTGTGAGAGTGGTTTGTGTGCACCTTGTTCTCTGCTGTTGATTGGGTTGGGTCTTCTGGCACCCACAGCAGCAACAGCAGCAGCAGCAACAACAACAGCAGCAGCAGTTGGCGGCCCAGCAGCTTGTCTTCCAGCAGCAGCTTCTCCAAATGCAGCAACTGCAACAGCAGCAACATCTGCTCAGCCTTCAGCGTCAGGGCCTCATCTCCATCCCACCAGGCCAAGCCGCCCTTCCTGTCCAGTCGCTGCCTCAAGGTATAGAGGATATGCTGCAAATACTTCATTACTGCTCTTGCACTTTCTACCATTTCATGCTGTTGTAGATATATATCTTACGCCTTGAGTTACTTTGGCTTATGTCCTTCAAGTTAATAGCTGAAGCATGACTGCTATGATGGTCACATGACACACTTGCTATATTCTTAGAAATTCTATTACACATTGCTTTCAAGTGTATAGTAAAACTATCTCAAGTATTTTGTTAAATATTAAATGCAAGTCAGTTTTATGGGCAAGAATAATGTATAAGGCAAAACAAATCAAGTACCATTGAATATATAGGAAGCTCTACATGGAAATGGATGACTTAGGAAGGGTGGTAGGACTCCATTTACCAGGAGCTGATAATGAGTTTGGTGAACAGCTGATGAAAACACAGGTTTCTAACCTTGGCACTGAAATCACAAAGATTAGACAAGCTCTGTGTTATCTATAGAGCATTTGCAAGCTCTGTGGTGTAGGAAGCCTAGCCTATGTAATGGGATTGCAATAATAACATTTCCCCAAACTCGCTGTATAGACAATGTAAATTATAGTTTTAAATGCTGTTGACCATACTCAATTTGGTTTTCTATATAAGCAACATCTGAGTGTATTCTAATGTAGTTATATATGTATACTATTCTCAACCTCAATAAAAGAAGTTTAAGGAAGAAAGATAAACAATGGCTAGAATTCCCAATTTAAGTAAAAGTTAAGTATCATTAATCTTTGTGAATGGATGTTATAATTTGTATTTGTATTTTGTTGTGACAAAGTTCATTTATACAAGTGAACTTTAATTCAGGTTCACTGTATCTGTCACAGAGGAGTTTATCTTATACTAGTGTTTGTCACACACTCAACTGACTCTGTAGGACACACCCAAGAAAGGCAAGAACAATTTAATATGGAGTTAGACAAGCAAAATCCAGTATTTACATTGCACATGACCATTGTTTGATGACCAATAAAATTAGTAATATTATAATGCACATTTTCTTTTATTTATCAAATTACTATTCCTTTTATCTACCTTTCCCCAGATTTCCCTCTTTCATTTAATTTGAGATCTAATTCATTTGTGTAGAACATTCATGGGGAACCCAGAAGACAAAGTTTATTTATTGAAAGAAAGTCTGGGTGTAGGCCCAGATTTCAGACTTATTCTAGAAAGAAGTGGAATAAACTTCAGTGTCATCATAGAAAAATAAACATTCCAGTCATTAATCATGTTTCTTTAGAAAAATAATATTATCAGAGAACAAATGAAAAAAGAATTACAAAAGATATTATAAATTAATTCAATACAATCATGGATTGTCTTGATAACAACTGTTTGTTGATAGAAACTGTACCCAAATATAAGTGATTAGTTTATCTCCTTGTTTTTTTTTAATGTAGTAAAGTTTTTTTAAAAAGTCTCCATTTAGAATCTCCTCAAAAGTAAATCATGATTTATCATAATTTTACTGTAGTATTGTCTTTCAAATTCTTTAAGAAAGTTGAACTATTATTTAAAATAATTTTTAGCGGCATTTTTCCAACTCGAGCCAAATACTCATCAAGCAAGGCAGTTTATTAATTTAACATCATCCCAGTCGTTTTCACATGACAGATTCTCTTATTTCTGAGCTGGTTTGGTACAGAATTATTTTTCACTTTTTTTCTACTTTTATTTTCCAGGGGACCTAGGAAAACTAAAATGCACACAATGAAAGAATTTGGGAAATAGGGATTCTAAGAGCAAAGCTTAGTTTGTGCAGAAAATTTCCTTATTTATTTACTTTGTCTTTGTTGAGACAGGGTCTTACTCTGTAGTCCATAGTTCCTTAAAACTCACTCTGTAACACAGTCTACCCTTGAACTTAGGAGCAATCCTTCTTGCAAATGCTGGTGTTACAAGCACATGCAACAACATCTATTTAGAAAATTTATAGTTAAGAAAAAAGCATGAAGCCACAAAAATATTCCCCACTGATGAAGGAGACGTAATGAAATTAAACAATTGTGAGCCTCAACCTCAGTGGTTGCTGTGACCACTGCTGTCGATGATACCACATCATGAGCAGAAACTGCAGACCTTTTCATATTATCACTAATTATTGAACATGAAAACTCATTTTTAAGACCTATCATTCAAACACAGGCTGAATTTGTTTAATACCAACCACACATAGGAAATGAATGTTCTACTTTCCTAAAATGTATTAAGACCAAGGGTTCTATAGCCATGGAGTCAACCAACTATACTAAAATACATTGGGATAAAACTGGTTTGTGCTGAGTGTATACAGACTTATTTCTCAGCATTTGCCACTAAAATATAGTCTAATGGCTATTTGTGTAATATTAACATGTTTCTTTCAAGGATGTATTTAGAATATGTATAAATCTATCTATCTATCTATCTATCTATCTATCTATCTATCTCCAGCATGACAGACTTTGGTATCTACTGGGCATACATTCTGAGGGACAACTATGATATCATAGTACTAATATGGTAGAAATCTAAAATCAGAGTGAGAAAAAATTAAAGAAGCAATGGCTGGCTAGTATAAGCCCCAAGTCATCTGTCTTAGCTACTCTTCCTTTCAGGTAAAGTAATTATAATACTTTCATTATCAGTTTTTCAGTTCACCTTGCACTGAACTTTTGGTTTATTGATTGATTGGCCATGAATAGTAATCACATGAGAACCAAAAGGTAATAATCTACAATGATGGATGATGTTCTCATTATGTCCTAAAAAATATGGCATAATTTATTTATTTCCATGATTTAACACAACTTCGTCTGGCTAATTTAAATTATAACTTCTGAAACTATATATATATAAATATCAGAAATAGCACTTTATAATTTTGACAGAATAGAATTGTAGAACTTTTTCTCTAAAGATATATATCTCATCATTTTAACATGAACTCTTTTAAATTTTAAGCATTTAAGTCATAAATAATATTATAATACTGGATTTTAATATAAAATAGGTATTAAATTAACATCTCCAAATATGTACATAGGTTGTATGTAGCGTGAGTGACAGAAGGTAACTTAAATAAAAATAATGAACTTGTAAATCAATCTCAACTATACTGATTATAAAGCTATTTAACATATGAACAATATATATCTAAATTAATAATTCTATTTATCAGTGTTGTATAATGAACTGATGCAGTGGCCTACTCATTAGCAAGAAGAAATTGTGCAGGTATTTTCCATTTTGATAGGCTTTTAACATCAGATAAAATTTACTTTAGGAATACAATATATTCACAGGATGACTATGACTTTTTTTTTCAAAATTTCACTTTTCTTACTTTTAGTAACTTGAAGTTAACTGTATCTCAAAAAATATTAAATAGAGAACTGCAGAAAGAATTAATAATTTTAAATTATTCAGCATCTGGAGTGTTATGATGAAATTTCACAACATCCTATTTCACCTTACCTCTGTCTACCATAACTTTGTCAAGCATATCTACTTAGGGTCCACATCCACACTACCCATCCTTTGTTCACTTATCCCTCCTCAGTATCAGATTTGTTGTTGTGAGATCCTAGTCTTATACCTTTTACACCTGTATTTTAATTATTAATGACCCTAACATTCAAGAGAAGTGAGGCTGCTGATTCAAAAATGCTGAGGGGGAGGAGCGATTTCTCTCCTCTCAGAGAAAAAAAGCTGAAACTTGTCCTAATAAGTCCTAAAAGTCATATTATAATGTTGCTAAGCTTTACTATGAAAATTAATGTTCTATCTATAAAACTCTGATAGGTAATTTTCCTATCACAGCTCATGCAGCAAAACTTACAGCATTAATGAGTGATAACTGCTTAGTTGAGGTGGGAAAGGCATCAAATTAAAGGTTTTGGTGCTATCCATAGTTTCAAGCATGCACTGGGAGTCTTGAAATCTGTTAGTACTGTATATGGACAGAAAGGTATGGTTAAAGTTTTATTTCACTCCACTTATTTTATAAACGTGTAAGTTATTTAAGATGTAAGATTTCAGTTAACAATATGAATGAACAAACATAAGATACTTCTTTTCTTGTGATTCAATGTTTAAATATAACAGCAATAGAAAAAAAAGTATAAGTAATAACCACTAAGCAGAATTATTATTCAAATACCAACATGGTTTTTACTTGAAGATTAATATTTCAAAATTCTTTCAATTATTTAAACTTAATTATTATTATATTTGTTCCAGAATAAACTCTGCCAGAATAGCCCACACCTTTAACCCAAGCACTCATGAAGCAGAAGCAGAGGCAGGTGGACCTCTGTGAGTTCAAAGTCAGCCTAGTGTATAGTGAATTCTAGACCAGCACTACATATAGTCTGTCTCAAGAAAATAGAACAACAAAAAAAGATTGCTTGCAATTATTTTATTCATAGAAAATATCTTGTAAATAATTAAATGCATAGAGGATTACTGTGTATAATTAATTGAGAAAGTATAAATAAGAAAGATTGATATTATATAGTATTTTGAGTTGTTGCAGAATTGGTTAAGGAACTAGCGTGTGTTATATTAAAATAGATTTATTTGGTTAGTAGATTTTGATGTTGAGATTGAGCACCATGCATGATAAACAAGATCAACTGAGAACGCAGCCAAAAGTGCATGTAATTCCATTTAATTCATAAGTCTTAGAAATATTCTACCTGAAAAATTTTGAGTCTTTGACTGGAAACCTATAAAACAATTTCAGACTTCAAAAATATACAGTCTAGATAAATGAGTAGGAAAATTATAAATTGTAACTCTTTCTTACTCTATAATCAGATATATATATATATATATATATATATATATATATATATATATATATAGAGAGAGAGAGAGAGAGAGAGAGAGAGAGCCTATATCCATTAGTAGAGATATTTGTCTTGAATCTTAATCTTAACTAAATAACTATGTTTTGGAATTTGGCATTTGGACAAAATGTATAATTGATGTACCTCTGATTACACAAACATATGAAAGATGAGTATTACACTAGTAGGTGGTTTTAATATATATAACACTGTATTTGTTTGGCTGACTATAAGCAAAGACATAGATCTCTGAAAGATACTTCAGATATTTGATCATCTTCTAGGGGCAGAAATTAGGAATAAAAAGTCAGATCTGGTGGAGAATTGACTTTTAGTATAGACTCTTCTGTGCAACACAGTTATTATGGCTGTGTATGTATGACACTTTTTCAAAATGTAAACATTAAGATTAAAAAGTGGAAAGTACATAGAAATATTTCAGTTCAAATGTTGAATGTCAACTTAATAGACTATTAATGATACATATATGTCTACCAAAGTTTTGTTGCTTTTGTAAGTAACCCTAGAAATTTGCAGAATACCATTAAAAAACATTTATTTAGTTAAATATTCATAGTAGATTTACACTGTATCCTAGTATTTTTGTGTGTTGATATGTATGTATTTGCATGCTATATGTATTTGCATGTGAAAGTGTGAAGGCATATGTGTGTGTGTCTTTGTACATGTGTATACATGCACATGAAGGTCAAAGGGCCATTTCTAGTGTTTTTATTAATCTCACCCTTCCATACACACACACACACACACACACACACACACACACACACACACACACACATATACACACACACACATATATATGAGATTGGGTCTCACTGAACATAGAGCTCATTGATTCTGCTAGGTTGGCTTGCCAGTGAGTTTCAGGGATCCACCTAGTTCTATTCTGACTGCCTAATGCTGGGGTTACAAATAAGCAATGCATCACCATGCCCAGTTCTTCTTTCTGTCTCTCTGTCTCTCTGTCTCTCTGTCTCTGTCTCTCTCTGTGTGTGTGTGTGTGTGTGTGTGTGTGTGTGTGTGTGCACAAGCATGTGCATAAGCTGTATTTCTCTCTGTGTGTGTTTACAATCATATGCACATTTGGAGGCCAGAGATGGACATCAAGTAACCTGCACTATCGTTCTCTAGAATATTTCCTTGAGTAAAGTTCTTTAACTGAACCTGGAGGTATGCTAGTGACCAGTAAGCCCCAGCTATCCTCCTGCCTCCACCTCCCATAGCACTGGTGTTACAGACATATGCAACTATACTGGGCTTTTGATGTTGGTTCTGGGGATTTGAACTCAGGTCATCATGCTTGCACAATGAGCACTCATACCTTATCCACTGAGACATCACCCCAGCCTGTAACTTGACTTTTTATATGTGAATTGAGGACCAAAACCAAAGTAAGTCTTCCTGGTCATGTCATGCACTTTATCAACCAAACCATCTCCTTAGCCCTTAAAAAGTTAGTTAACAGTTAAAAATTATTCCTGAACATAGAAGAATAAAAGACATTATTTTAATAATTTTAATAAAAAGCTATGTATTTTAGTATAAAAAAGTATACATATAACATTTATAAGAACAACCACTGAAAATCATGTGTTCACACCAAGATTGTAAAATCTATGCATGAATTATAAGATTGTACTTAACTCCTAACACAATTCTTGGCGCCCTGTATTTGCTCCAGAAACTCAGAATGAAGGAGCAAACATTGAATTGCTCTCCCTGCTATGTGATAAGCTGCTCAGTTAGCTAATGATTCCTTGTGTTGACTTGAGTCTTGATAAAACATTCTCCCAATGTTTATTTGTATGACTGGCAGTGAAAAGGAACGAAGTTCAAGCTATCATTTAGAAGTAGAAAAACATTTCCCAACATTCTGTTGTCATGGACTTTTAAAGTTACATGGTTAACAAAGGTTTTTAGAACTTATTTGTGTCATTGACAGAGTCTTAAACAAACTGAATAATCTTCATTTATGATTTAATTATTATTCTTTAATATTCTAATCTGCTGCTTCTCAGAATATGCTTGCCAGGACACTAATGTTCTATATAAATTGAAAAATCTCTTCTGATTGGATTGAAGAAAACATATAGAACAGATGAACATTTAGACATAATGTCCAGGGAAGAAGTGCTAAAAAGTAGTCATATAAGAAATGACTTGAGAATGTATCAGGTATCTTGTACCAGGTCTATAGTCACTTATCTAGATTACCTTAATGTCCACCAATGGGGACCCAGTGTCTCCACTCATTAGTATTATTTCTAACCATTCTAAAAACTAGAAAACATCGCTTGAGGTACTGTGTACTAATTTTCTTTAGATGTTCTTAGTGCAGTGAGTACATAGAACAGTATGAAATTACAGTGTCTGTTACAGCTGATGAGGGATGCCGAAGAAGGCATGTTTTAGCAGAAGGGCTCTACAGTGGGGAACTCAGTTTAGAATTGCCAAAGTCTAAAGACTTGGCAAGCTCACCTGGTAATGTCAAATAGAACACATGTGTTTAGGCATATGAGCTACTTATCAATTGTAGGGCTTCACCCATTACCTACTATTAAAACTAATATAAATTAATGTGATTGCTGCATGTGTTTATCATTTTTCTCAAATATTTTGGGAAAACACTGAGATTTTTAAAAGGTGTCTAGTTTACTCTGTTTTTTTGACATTCCAGAATTGAATTGTTACACTTAGACCATGAGTCTCACATCACATATCCATAAAACCCTCAGAAGATCAGGGTTGGAGGACTGTGAATCAGCAGAGCACTGTCTAACAGAACTTTATGTTACAGTTGGGAAAAATAACTGTAAGACTTCCAAATTCATAAAACATTATCCACCGAACAAACTGACTGGTTAATAGTTTAATAATCATACATTGTTTTGTATCCATCAAGAAGAGTTTAAGCAATTGTTAGCTGAAACAATTTTGTCTCAAAAGCAAGGTCATATTTTCTCTTTTGAAGTTCGCTTCAGGGTGATCCAGACTCTGGAATCACTGTGAAACTTAAATCTGAATCCTACCTCCACAACTGTGGTTCACTGATGTGACTTGTGGTCAATGCATGTTTTTTTGTTTTTTATTTTATTTTTTTAAATAACCTGAGACTGTGGTAGTAGGCCAGTTCATCTGGTAACCACTGTCTCCTTACTTGTATTGTTCTGTACCACTTCTCTCTAATAAATGAAAACCATTTAACTAACAAACAGTGCTTATATGGTAAGTAGGTTAGTCATCAAATCTTTTTGAGGTCCTACTAAGCATCTATCAGTCAGCTTTTCATTGCATGAGGATATCAGTAAGTTCTATACAAATGAATAGTGCCATGAAAATCATTCAAAATGCAAATTAATACTAATATTAACCAAATTACTAACAAATTCCATGAACTAAGTATTAATAACATCATTTACTACTGTAGTCTCTCAAAATACTGTCATAAATAGTATTTTATGTATGCCAAATGTTATTAGTGACTCAATGTATGTTAGATTTCTCCAGTAGCATGTGGAGCTCTTCAGACATTGATCTTACAGGTAGCATTGCTTATACATAAGATACTCTTTAAAGGCGACCAAACTTCAATATGATAATCTGTAGGTCTTCAAGAACTATATTACTCCATTGCAAACAAAGACATCAGTTGTCTTTACCACGCACATACCCATCACTGTTCAAGGCAGTGGAACATAGCAAAAAGGAAAATCTGATCTTGTTTGTCAAACAAACTTTAGTAGAGTGACACTATGGTAATGAGATAGCCTGAGAGAAGATGATAGAGTGGGAGAGACAGAAAGAAAGAGACATAGCTCCATAGACAGACCAGTCTTTGCATAATTTTAGAATATAATTAACATTCTTTAAATAAAAGTAGTCCAGCAGTCAAGGAATGATGGAAGACAAGGAAGAGGAAGACACTGGTCAAAGACTCTCAGAGGAGTTGTTTTTCAAGCCATCTAAGTGAAGGGAAGGAAAAAAAAAACTTTAGAATATCCTCAATGAGAGTATCTGTGGCTCTGGGAATAGCCAGAGCAGAGACCAGAACAGGAATGAATGTTTGAAGCATTGCAAAGGCAGCAGATGGGAACAATGTGAAGAAAAATGGAGAGGGTGACAGCTGAGGGCAGGCAAGAGAAAGAAGATCAATGCTGTGCACCACAGGAAAGGTTAGGTTTTCAATTGGTTGGTTGGTTTTTTGTCTTTGCTTGTTTTTGCTTTGTATATAATCATTCAAACAGACTCGTCGGGGCTTTGCATGAAAATGGACATGACCTAATTTTCCCTGAAATCGATCATGTGTGGCTTCTCTATGAAGAACAAATTCATATCATTCAAGTCCCAGTGAAAGTGAGAGGAGAGCATGAAGCTGTTGGGGTCGACGGGACCCAGATCAGCAGTGTGGCATAGAGAAGACATGGAGATGCTGAAAAGGAAGAGCTTTCCTTCTGGGGTTGTGCTCTTAGGACGCCTAACACATTCAGAGTGGTCATAAAAAGTTATAGTCAAAAAAGGTTCATGATTCTGATATTAATGCAAAGTTAATGATTTTATATAAAACAGTTTCCTATACAACAAAAAAGGACATATATCATTAGAAAAACACTTTAAAAAAAAACCAGAAAATGAAGTTATTCCAAAAATGTTTAGAAAGCCAGATTATCATGTTTTTCCTATTATCTGAGATTGTGCCTTCAAATATTAAGGATCCAGAATTACCAAAATGATAGCTTTGGGTAAACTCACAATATTTGAATTTATCACATGCAAAGCAATTTAGTGTTACCACTGTGGGGCATAATTTGGCAAGAAGTTACAACAGGACCAGTGAGAACTCTGGCTACTGGCCATTTATCACTATCTGTGGAGCAGTGACTTCTTCATACACATAGCTAGAGAAAAGAGTGTTCACTCTCTTCCTCTGCATCTCTATTTTCTTGCTCTAGTTTTCCTTCTCCTCCTATGAACACTTCTCCACACATCCTTTGACAGATGGCCATCACTACAGCTTTTGGTGTAGATATATATTGGGTGAGATGCTGATCATTTCAGGGACCTCTACATTATATTAGAGGTAGAATCACGTAGTATAACAGAGCACAACATTTGGAGCTAAGGGCCACTGGCCAGTGAACCTTGTGCTCACCTGTAAATTATGAGTCCTGACCACCAGTGAGTTTCACTGATTCTGGAATAGAAAGCATTTGGTAAAGCTTCAGAATATATCATGTGTTCAATACATGACAGTAATTAAAATAATAGTATCACTTCCTTCACTAGGCTTTTATTTAGTTAATTTGATATTTTCTTCCTAATAAGATATTTTAGTAGCAAACTTATTTAAGTCAGTCTGCCTAGATTTATTTATTTATTGTTGATTAAAATTAATTTTTATTCTGAAATTAATTTTTGTATACTACATTCTAATTATGGTTTCCCCTTGTCCAACTCCTCCCAGGATCTCTGTACTACCCCCTCCTATCCAGATCCACAAACTTTATGTCCTTGGATAGAAAACAAACAAGCATCTATGGATTAATAAAACAAAACAAAATAAGATAAGATAAAAAAATTGGAATGGTACAAAATGAACAAGCAGAAAATAAAGAACTAAAGAAAGAGTATAAGAAACGCACACAGTTGCATGCACACATACACACACACACACACACACACACACACACATAAATGCGCGCGCGGAAAAAAATGCCCTGGCACAACATTATGAGACAAAGAACTCCAAACCTGCCATTGGTTTCTTTGAATAAGCCATCTACTGCTGGGCATGTGGTCTAACCTTAAAAGTGGTTTGTTTCCCCAGTGAGAGTATACCTTAGATAAAACTTAATTTTTCATTTCAAGTGATTATCAATTGGAGATAATATTTGGGTTAGGGGTGGGGGCTACATTTAAATTGCAATTTTAATGTGTTTAAGCTTTTTATCACATGTAAGCACTTCTTGTAAACAATGGTCATTTAAGATACTTCAAATATCTCAAGATAATCGTCAAAATCTAAAGACCATGGCAAGCTTTTCTATTTCCATTATTGTTTATGAGGAGGTAAAAATAAATAATCTGATCCAGGAAATTGTTTATAGTGAGAATTTAAGTTTTCTATCAACCTGTAATAACTGAAGGAGAGATTTAGGTATCATCTACTTAAATGAACCATGGAGGTAATAATATTGGTGTGTTCAGACTTAAATTGGAATTCAATTACATAGTTGGCCTTTGTGAAAAAGACTACTATGGCCAGATAATTGCTAAATCTCTTTCTCTTTCTGTCTGTCTGTCTGACTTACTGAATGACTGTCTCTGTCTCTCTCTCCTTCTCCCTCTCCCCTATTCCAAGTTGAATGTTACTATTTGACCTTGATCTGTTTGTTTTGTTTTGTTTTTTGCTTTTCATTTCTTTTTGTATGTTATTTATAAAACCTCATCTCACTAATAATACTAGCTGTAAATCAAGTCTGAACATTTAACCTTTAAATAGAACATATATAGATTTTTTTTTGTTAACTAGGTACTTCCCAACACTGTTCTTCTCAGTACTACTTTTTAATTCTTATTTTTAAATAAAGAACTTTTATTTGGTATAAAAATCATTGGTATTGGTGGTACAAGAGTGCTTTTCTCATGTATTAATGTTGGTGATGGCATTCATCCTTTCAAAAAACACATGGCCATCATGTTCAGTGTTACCTGTTACATCAGGGGGCTTTCTTTCATTTTATAGCTGGCCTAAGTCCTGCTGAGATTCAGCAGCTATGGAAAGAGGTGACTGGAGTCCACAGTATGGAAGACAATGGCATTAAGCATGGAGGGCTAGACCTCACAACTAACAATTCCTCCTCGACTACCTCCTCCACCACTTCCAAAGCATCACCACCAATACCACATCATTCCATTGTGAATGGACAGTCTTCGGTTCTCAATGCAAGGCGGGACAGGTAAATCTCATCTATTGCACTCTCTGCTTACATCCATATTTCATCTCCACACTCTGCTAAAACTGAAACGATAAATTACACCTAACAGGAACAAAAATGTATTTAGAGCAAGTGAAGGAGAAATCCTTATTGTTGACCTTTTATTATTTTAATCTACAAAAGAACTTCAAATACCACCAGTATAGTATAGTTGGGGAGCATGCCAAAAGAAATTAAGTTTTCCCTGAAAATGCAGGGAATGATTGTATTGATGGATTTGAATAACATATTGTGAATTACCTGAAGAGTTATGAGATCATTTTACTATTTAAGAAAAACAGTTTCTAAATTCCAAATAATTTAAAATGTGTGCATACTTGCATATTCTCCTTAATATATACATATTAGTTCACATTTCACATTTCAAACATGTACTTAAAAATTAGAATGTAGCTAGACATTATGTAATCCAGAATATGGATGATCAGAGTGGCTTTTTTTCTTGTTGTGGCATGATGTAATTAATAAATATATCAAAATGAATACATATTGATGGTTTTAAAAATAAATTTCCCTGAAAATGCGTGCAGGAAAATCATTTGACTTTTGTCACTAATGTTTCATTGTATGAAATAACTTTCCAACTTAGTGCTTCATCTTAGATCTGTAAAACTGCCCTTCCAAAGGGAACATCAAGGTATTTTTCCTGACTTAATTTAACTTTCTTAAACACATCACTTCCAAATCAAATCAAATCTTGTCAAATAACTTATATAAAGTGTATATTCTAAAAACGAAAAGTCAGTTTTAAACATGATTAAGTACAGAATTTTATAATGAAGTGGCTTATACACATAGATGGCTCTGCTCCCAAATGAACATGTAGTTGATAGTTAACTTACATGTAATAATATATTTGTCTAAATGCAACAAATACTTTGCCATAATTTTTTCCAAAGAAACATATAAGTAATTGCAGCACTGTTTAAAATAGTAGACCAAAGTATGGTAATGTTCCTGGCATTCATCTGAGTACATGTGGGTTTTCATGTTAGTTTTTGTTACAGGATGATATGCCTCTGGATGCTTTCATGCTGTTGTTTTAATTGAGATTAATTTGATGATTATATACTTCAGAAATAGGTTAGTTTTTCTAGGATCTCTCTATCTGATATAATACCCACTTATTAAAGGGCTGCCATAATTATGTTAGGATATTGATAATAGATACCTTTCCAAAGCAGGATTTTTCAAATCAGCTGTAGCCACTAGGAATATTTGTATGTATGGTTTACCCAAGAATATTAGTTTAAAAGGTTCTGATGTTCATATTGCTTTTTAAAAGAAGCATTTCAAAAGTATTCTGATGATTTTTCATTTGACTTTCATTAAAATACATTTTTCCCTCTCCATAACACAAGGTTATATATTTTTTTTATTTAGAGGTAAAATGTTACAGTAAGGTCATGTGGCAGGATTAGCATATGATATTATACAGTACTCTTAGTTTCTCCTCCTTTATTAACAGTCATCTTTGGCTCTGTTTCTCCTCTAATTGGAACATCATCTAGCCTTGGCAGTTGAACTATTCAATAGAACGATTAAATTTTTCTGACTGCTCTGAGCTGAATTGACCTGTTTTGACCTGTTTGTCACTGATCGTAACCTGACAGGCGCTAGCAGCCTGCACCGATTAGGGCTTTCTGAGATGGATCTGACGTTGTGTTCTTTTGCTTTAGCTCGTCACACGAGGAGACTGGGGCCTCCCACACTCTCTACGGCCATGGAGTTTGCAAGTGGCCAGGCTGTGAAAGCATATGTGAAGATTTTGGACAGTTTTTGAAGTAGGTTTTAAGTTTTCATGGGAAAGGGAAGCAGATTACATGGGAATTTTGGCACACTGCTGTAAAGTAAACAAAAAATGAAGGAAGAATGAAAAGATGATTCCATCCTAGAACACATTGAGTTTTTAGTTTGCTTCAACAAGTGGATTGGAAAAATCAGACTAAGAGTCTTAACAGGTCATATTCATCTTTTTATTAAAGTATTTAGCAAATTATTTTGAAGGCTTTGGATCAGTGGAAATATGAGCCTGCCATGATGGTGAGACATGTTTGTAAAAGAGCAGTCTCTGAAAATTGAAATTTCTAATAATAGTTTCATGTAAGATTTGAATAAGCATAAAATATCTCTAAATGTAATAAAATAGGCATATTTTACAGAGTTATTTAAAGTGGCAGACTTTGTATTTCTACTTTCAATAATGGCATTTAATAACAAGAATCGAAAATGAAAATCAGTGTTGTCTGACATTAAAGAAACAGCTATATTTCACTCACCTTGATACCTTATGCCATATATGATGGTGTGTTTGGAAAATAGATTATGTAATTCCTTCAGCATAAAATCCAACCTTGTGCACCCTTTATATCTCCCTACAGTATTTTACTTTTGAAGCTTCTTCAGGGGTTCTTCTGCAGATGAGAACATTGTCTATTCATGAATGATTTTTCTGCGCACAGTATTGGTACAGGAAAGATCTGAACAGAGAGCTGCAGACAGGTTTATGGAGATGAGTAACTTCACAGGCTCTGCCTCTTGTGTTGTCATGGTGCAGCTAACAGGGTGAATGAACTGTTTCATGCTTCATCAACAATTAAGTTAATTAGCTCATTTGAAATTGCACTGCTTTGTTGCCAGGATGTTGGCAGAAACATCAAAAAGATGTGTTTACAAATGGTAGACTGACTGCAGAGTCCTGAGCCAAAGCTCCCTAACAACGAGGCAGGCACTTGGTATCATAATACCTTTATAAATGATTATAGGAAGACTTCCATGAAGATTTTCTTTAACCTTTCATAGTTTCAGACCAATTAAGAGAAAATTTGCTTCACATATCACAACGGCTCTTTAGAAATGGACTCAAATGAAAACTTACATGTCTGTTATACCAGAACAACTCTGAGCTGCCATTTTTCTGGGTGTGAAATTTATTATACTATTCCCAGCAAGGAGGGTATTTAAAAATTGTTAGGTAGCTTTGTTGAAGTTTTCTACTACCAAAAGAAATTGGCTGACACAAAGAATCTAGAAATGTAAATTATTTTAACAGTACTTTCATAATTTTATCTCCATCATTACTGTGTATCATCTGTTGTGACTGGGGTTGTTTCTAAGGTGACTGATGCCGTGTCATAGGGATGAAAACTGAATTTATGACACTGCTTACTTGTATGTATTTTCTTGCTCTAAATATATTTTACTTAACATCTGGCTCACTTTCTGAGAGAAAGTGTATACATCTCCTTCAGAACAGTTTCCTTTATGACACGTGAAGAGCATTTTTTACACATCTCAAGTAATTCATTTTTATCACTAGCAAGCTGGTGAATATGAACTACTGTTTTATCCTCCATGGACCTTTTTTCTTATTCATACAGGTTTGTTTGTTTTTAACTGGAGTAATTACAATTAAGAAAACATTTTGTTTCAATTACATATCAAATTTGGTTTCAAAGACTGACTACTTTTCTACCCATTAATTTTATAGGAATAACAGATCTAATGACAGTTGATTTTAAGTAATTCCTTTTACCTCATTTTTATAGGATATGCTTGAAATTCTCTAACTTAAAGGCCCAAGATAAATTTTGTTCATAGTTAATGACAGTGTACTACACTGAAGTAATTTGGCATATTTCCTGAACTAGCACTGTCTTTTTCTTAAAGATATATGAGAAATTTGGAAATAAATCATATTTGTTATTCATAAAATACTTCATTTATTCAGGAAAAAGTTCAGTCATCATATATATATATATATATATATATATATATATATATATATATATATATATATGTTCCCAGAAATCATATCTTATTATCCTCAGGAACTTTATCTACATATTTAGTAACATGTGGAGTATAATTTCTATTGAGCAAAAGATGAAAATTAATACAGATTGTTACAACAATAGAAGATAATCAGAAATACAGGACAAGGTCTAAGCTAATGTCTCTCGGTAGAATGTTTTCAACTTTCCTGGAAAGTGAGACTTGACAGAACTTAACCATTCTTTTTTTCTGACCAGCAATTGAGGATCTCACTATATCACTAAAAGCATTAATACCACTTCTTTGTTACTGTCTTATAAATGTCAAAGTGTAATCGCATCTGACAAAACTTTAGTGTAGTTTGACTGCAGAACTAATTACCATCCCATTGCACCAACGTCAGCTTGAATATAGATGTATTGACTTTCAAAGCCTAAGCCAAAAGGTTTAGAGTGTAAATTCCAGATAGCAGACAAGTGTTCTTGAACTTGCCTGCACAGGTGCCAGCAAACAAAACATGGAGTGAGATGCAGCATCAGTAATACTGTCCTTTGTGAAAGTAACAATGGCTAGTATTCTTTAAATTTTCTGTGTACCTATCAGCATTCTAAAGATTAATTATACAATAAACATGAATGAAGACTGTTGGTGATTGGTGCTTTAAGGCTGGATACTGTAGTGAAACAGGAGAAAAAGTAATGGAAACAGATTTATTTATTTAATGGAAAATTTGTTTCCTTTCTCTTGCAGCCAACTACTCTAAAATTTATGTTCTTACTCAGAGTGTATTGTCTATTTCTTTGTCTTTCACTAGGCAGCATGGCTACAAAATTATGACCTCAAGAAGGCATTCTTTGAACTTGTCAGAATGTTGTTTCTTTTGGTGACAGTGCCCATATCTTTCAAAACTAAGGCATCTCACGTAATCAGCTAAATGAATAGTGACAGCTAACATTTTGTATTTAAACTCCTGTCAGTGCTTAAACATAAAAAGCTTGATGCAAAATAAATCAACCCCCAGTGATGTGCAAGGAAAACATTTTGTTAGAATGGTCTCTGAGACAATTGGATTTCAGCACATCCCCCTTTTTAGCTTATAAAATGCTATATAACTTTAAATGAATTTGAAAAATCTAGAGGTTAAATTGAATTGCTAATCTACAGTGTGTATAATTGAAGTTAACACATGCATCTGTAACCATAAAAGCTTCATTGAAGGGAATAGTAGATTAAATAAATTGCAAAGAGTCCCCCCTTACTTTATGTCTTCCTGAAATGTTTGCTTAATTGTTTTTAGAAAGACTTTGACTGTCTGTTTACCACCACCACCACCCCCCTACCTAGCACACAGATTCAATGTAGTTCTGAAAGAATGTCAGTCAACCACATCATTTATTCCATTTTGAAAACAAAAATCAATATAGCTATAAAGTGACCCATAAATTAGAAGTGGCTCCCACGATGTTTGCTCAGTGCTGCCTTTCTGAAGGCCCCCTTTGCATTTTTTCTTCACCTCTCTGTTTGAACTGCAGTCTCGGTAAGAGGCTCATTAGGGGACATTAGGGACTGGAGCTAACCAGAATTCCAGAGCTTGCTTTGCTCTTATTAATGCATAGTAGAGTAGAATGCATTTAAATATTTCATAGGCATTCAGTAATTTGTGTGTAATCGCCTTGTTAGCAGACCAGTAGAAGTAGAACAGGCCTGTGAAATGGTGTTAGTGATTGCATGGGTAATTTACAGACCTTTGCCACCAGAAAGCATTATTGTTGGCTGGTATGAAGCTGTGAATTAGAACTAGCAATAAGTTAAACAAGAAAGTTAATAAAGGTTTTCTAACAAGCATCTTCTGGGATCACAGTCCCACTTGGTCCTTTGTAAGAACCCATCATTTATGACATAGGCAATATATCAAATGCGTAAGATGGTATCATGGAGAATTCATATGAAAAGGGTATTGGCAACATTAGTTCCAACTTCCTGCGAGGGACATGATTAAATGATTAATGAAATGTCCCCTTGCATATGCATTTTGAAACAGCAATTAGGCACTGACTGCAAAAATCCACCGAACCTCTCATTTTTCAGTATTATCTCATTCTTGATTTATAAATCATAGAGAATTTTTGAACAGCAATATGTAGTACCTGAGATGGTTATAAAAACATAAAAGAGAATAATTTGAGCACAAAATAGTCATAAATACATAAATTCATAATTTAATGTTAATGCTTAGCCTATTTATTTGGTCTTTTTGCTTTGTATTTATATCCGACACTATTTCTGTACTTTGATTGGCATAATTAAGTAGGGGGAATGAATAGGCACCATTATTTTACATATCACTGGTAAACAATAGCGAGGAAAGGATAAGGGAGATGTGGCAGAGGTATGTATGTGTTTTTCAAGTTCTCAGTAATCCACTGGAGGCTGTTCCATAAATGATCATTGAAGGGCTGCAAGCTAGCCTATAATTACAGGAAAGAAAGTGGCAGCCGTGGCATTTCATAACTATGTGTCCTCGAAAAGTGCTTTGTGAGTTTGTCACCAATGATAATTTAGATAGAGGCTCATTACTGAACATCACAACACTTTAAAAACCTTTCGCCTTCATACAGGAGAATAAAGGACTATTTTAATGGCAAGGTTCTTTTGTGTTCCACTGAAAAATTCAATCAAGACAAAACCTCATTGACTATTATTGTAGTCTCCAGTCTCTATTCTAATAAAAGCTGCAGAGATAAATTGAATAGGTCTCTAAAACCCAAGTATATAATGCAAACATTTTGTACTTTTTTCTTGGTTCTATAAATATAAGTTAATTATCTCTAAGAAGTAAACAAGTATAAAAATTCTTTTTAAAAATTGATTTCATGCAAATATATGTTATACTGAATATACCTTTTCAGATAAAACCACACCATCTATTTATCTTCTATGCTCTATTTATATCCTAATCTTTATGTATGGCTTATTTAAAAATGCATCTTTTAGGCTGATTGCAGGATAAATTATGAGTGTATTCCCGAAGAATTCATGGTGGGAAAAATATATATCTCAGAAAAACACAGCAATACCAAACCTTAAAGATGCAACAAATTATTGTGCTATGACTTTGCTTCATTGTTCATTAAAATTTGGGGGAAGAAACCTTGAAGAATTCTTATTAATGATGTCTTGTTTATTAGAAATTAGTGACATTTTATGCTGTTCACTAACCCCTGACTTACTCTGACATCCCATGCCTTCTTCCCAGAGAGCTTGAATGATTCCAGCCCTCATTACAGACACCTTTGTAGCAGATATTGCAGGAGCTAAGTCAGAGCAGACGGGAGGGGTGAGGAGGAACTCTCATGTACCCTGGGCACACAACTCTAGCTTGACCTGATCCACCTCACTATTTTAGTCCACAGTTTATCATCAGCCAAGCCTGGCAATTACAGCAAGATGCATGGAGGTCTGTTGCTATAATCAGAGAGAAGGTGTTAAAACAAACTGGCCTAATTTATCAAAGTTGGGGTGGAAAGGAGCAGAGGTTTCTGATGTCTGAACATAGACCTACTAGCAGATAATCTCACTTATTTACAAGTTAGCTATGAGTCACTGACACCGTAAGTCTTCATATTGTATTGCATATGCATCTGTTCATACATTATTTCTGCTTAATTCACTTCAAGAAGCATAAGTAAAAAAAGGAACGCAATTATTTCTTGAATTCAATATGCTTAGAATTATAAGAAATGCTCTCGAACTATCTTAATACTGTAATATATAGAGGTAATTATATGAATTCTTAATTATGTGTTTTATTCAATATACCTTTTCCCTTTCTATGGCTCATAAATTGCTGTCTTCATTTACCCATTGCATAAGTAGACTGAGTTATCTGAAAGTTACTTTCTTAATTTAGAAAACCATCAAATAAATAATATATCATAAATTACAAAGCAAACTTTATTGAATATTTCTTTGCTTCTTGAAAATGCTGCTGTATTTGGTTTTGGTACAGTAAGATACCATGCATTGGAGACACCTTCAGCCCTCATATAATTCAATAAGCATGCATGTTAAGATGAGAGTAACATCAGTAGGATGACCTCTTTAACCATGTTTATATATGTCAGAGATATGTCCCAATTAGGACTCTTTACATGAAGTATCAATATTTTTATTATGAATCTTCAGTGTATTTTAGGTAATAGTAACAGAAAATTATCATTGATTGTGGTATGGATGTTTCCATGGAAAAATCTGCCACCTTTATATAATTCACACCACATCCTCGTGTAAGATACTTCTCACAGAAAATCAACATGCAAACAACAAACATTTTAATACATATGAAATAGAGAGTTACCTATCACACATGCACACACACCCACATAATATTCATTTCAGAGAAAATGGTAAAAGTCTGTGAAATACACCCTGATTTCTATTTCTGCTCTGTAAATGGATGGAGAAATGTCATTGTGATGACATAAGCTGGGAGACAATGACCTTTTTAACTATTTGAAGAGTCTCTTTGTAGTACACAAATTTTCACTGAACATTGAAGCACATTCTCCTTCTTTCTGTATGGCTTCAAGGCATTCTGCTTTCCAAGTGCAGAAAAACTCGCAAGGTCCTTGAAGAGGCCGCACTTTTTAAATGCAGCGCGGACGGCTGTGCTAGGTGTCACTTACAGCTCTGTTTTGTGTCTTGTGTTCCGTAGGCACCTGAACAATGAGCATGCATTGGATGACCGGAGCACTGCCCAGTGCCGGGTGCAAATGCAGGTGGTGCAGCAGTTAGAAATACAGGTCTGTCGTGCGCTCGCTAGTGTGCACCGTTCTTTGAGTTCCGGTGTGTTTACTTGAGTACTGAACAAGTGGTCCGATCTTCCTGGCTGTATCAGGTTCTCTTGGCAACGCTATAGCTGTTCAGATATATGGAGTTTAAATTTTTAATGACAACAGTTGATAACAGGGTGGACTGTTATACTTTGATGTTCTTCTCAATTGGACCTATGTACGTTTTAGGTCCTGTTGTATGTATTTGAATATCCTCCAACCTGTTAAGTCTACAGTTTCCCTATTGTAGACATGACACTGTACACCCAAATTTGATAAGATATGACATTGTTGCCCAAACAGCCTTTACACAAGTTTATCTGGGTTCCCCTGTGCCAAAGGATTGTAGATTATAGCCAAAGTGCCATTCTTTTTAATAACATGAATGAACTACCCTGAAGAATAGCCTCATTTCTGTGTCTACTTTATTCAGAACTTAAGATGTTACAATACTTAATTTTATCTTTGGCAAGCATAATGACAAAGAATGCATGTCACAGATGGTGTTATAGGTACTGTATAAAAACTATTGAAGTTTTATTTTCAAACTTAACATTAAATCAGAGTTTTGCCAAAAATAAACAGAAATTGTAAAACTCATCAGAAAACAATTTTAACACCCCAGGTGTTCTCTTTGGTTACATTCTGTCACCCCATTAAGGCTTCCTGTCTTACATCATCTTAAAGATGTCTTCCTTAAACTAACTCTTTGCTTTGTTTAATTAACATATACCTTGGTTTTTCTCCTCTTTCCTACACCTTTCATTGCTTCCAATCCATCATGCTGTTGTTTTTTTCCATGAGAAGTGAAAATGCTTGAGTTGCGAAATGATGAAGGCTATGTAAAATGTATCCTCGACATGGTAGCACAGAAAGCTTTAGGTAGACCTGTTTACCATTGCTAAAAGGTGGACTAAAGCATGAGAGGTCAGCTGATGATGCAGTCTGCAGTGTGACCAATTATGCCTCTTTCTCTCTCTCTCTCTTTTTCTGCTGTGTCTGACTGATGGAAAAGTAAGGTCCGTCAGATGTAATGAGACCAAGTGCAAGTGTAGATGCAGACTCCGTGGCAGAGTTCAGCGTTTCACACTGCCTGGTCTCTGTCACTCTATTGAATTAGATTGATGATGGCAGATTGCAGGGGGCACTAACTGGACCTCGGTGGGAATGCATGAAGTGTGTAGACAATCCTGGCAGGCACTTCGCTTTGAGAACCCTTCACCCCTTCACAGCTGTTGGCACTAGTCCATTGCTAACAGTGTCCACAGGACTTTAAAGAGACACCATGGGCCTTCTAATTTATGGTTTCGGTAACTTGTTACTGTCGAGGCAACTGTGACCTCAATTCTTTTATTGACAAAAAGATGAAGTGTTATTTGTTTTCCCTGACCTTTAACATAAGGAAAGCTACAAAAGTTTTCTCCTTCTCTGGCTGAAGTTGCATTTCCTCCAGCTAAGTTTCTCGTCCCAGGCTTTTATATGCAGGAATCATTACTGGGAGACAAGCTCAATGATAAGATGTATCACTGCAAAAAAATAGCCAGATCAGTCATTTCTAAACCGCTTCTGATCTCACCCTTTCTTAACAGCTTTCTAAAGAACGCGAACGTCTTCAAGCGATGATGACCCACTTGCACATGCGACCCTCAGAGCCCAAACCATCTCCCAAACCTGTAAGTGCATATTGCTTTATAAACAGTAAATAGCTGTACTGATGTAACAGACTAAGAAAATGAACAATTTAGGGACAGTTAGAAAACAATGACTGTGATGAAAAGCACGGCAATAAAATGAAAGTAAAATGCAATCGCTTGTCAAATTGTATGTTTCTTTTAAAGTAATGCTATCTTTTACAAAATCTATCCAATCTACACCGTGGGGGACACTAAACAAAGTACACCTATCAGTGCACAAATCACTGCCTTGCGGCTGAAGCCAGGGAGAATATCTTTCTGTGATAGGTTTACAGATATTAAAAGGAAGCCCGCTTTGAGCCCCCCAAGAAGCAGGAGTAGTACCAATCACAAATAGAAAGGCATGTGGTGGGCCCAGAAGACTCAGATCAATCACAAGATACTGACAAATAGACTTTTTTTTTTTTTTTTTTTTTTTTTTTTTTTTTTAGCAAATGTTTTCTTAAAAGTATCATTGTGTTTTGTAGGCCAGTTTTGTTGATTGTTATTTCAGTTAAGATGCATATCACATATTTGTGTTATAGTATATATGTTAATTTAAAGAGCTTATCTCCAAGGGAAAATGAGACCTAAACAAAAACTACAGTTTCTCTTGAAAATATGAGGCTTAAGCTCCACCTGATAATGTAGTCAGATACATAGACTGTGAAAAAGAATATACTATTATTTCACCCAGCTAATGTTTGCACAGAAACTTAGAGTAATCAGCTGAGTGACTCTAGTTTAATGAAAGTTTGTGGGATATTTTTCACTAAGGCCCCCGTAGAGCCTGATGATTAGTGATTGCCAGCTTGCTTCTTTCTGCACTACTCTGGGTATAAAAAGAACACTGCGTTTTGTAGTAGGGGAGGTAGCAGAAGACAGAGTACATTGTCTGATTTTTCTGCTAGTGTCTCGACATCTCTTGTTCATTAATATGATTCAAAATGTGCCTTTTTTGCATAGAGATTGTATTTATTTAAACTCTGCTGAGGCATTTCTGCAAAGACATTACCGATTTTCCTTTGTGCCATATTTAAGTATAGGGCACCATAAACGTATTTTAATAGGAAGAAAGAGAAGGATAGGATCTCTTTTTGAATCTGACATATGACATTTTAAAATATGGAATGTCTGCATTTTTAATTTTAAAAATAAACTTTTGGGAATCTTTAGATACAGTATTTATGACTTTCTTTTCCGTCAGAATTTCCCCCCATAGCTTCTATAGTATAATGTAGATAATCACAAGACAGAATAATTGTCTCATAAATCCATCAGGAATCTGCAGCTTGTTCTTTTCCAATTAATTATTCAATCAGTAAATTTTTTAAAACTCCAGCAGCATGGTTACATCTACACTAATAAAGAATTTTCAGCCTATAATCCAAAACAGAACCTGAATGAATAATGTAATTGAAGTATTACATTACATAAACCACACATGAAAGAATTGCTAATTGCGTTTGATGGTGGGCAATTAATACAGAATCTTAGATGAGCGATTTAAAATGAGACCACAGTTTAAAGTTCCCCTTGGAACTAGCGATGTCTGGAGTGGGGAACTGCTCCTGGCCTCAAATTGGTTTGAAAGAAGAGTGGTCAATACACACCCCTCAAAAAGACCCTAAAATTTATACACTGTACAAAAGAAGCTTCAAAATTGATATGATAGTAGAGATTTATGGTCTCATGTGCAGTGGCTCAGTTGAGACGGCCCACACATTTGATAAATATTAATAGCATGAATTTATTACCAAGGAGAAATGAGCTCTGTTGGTTCATCACTGCACCCTTAACAGCTATCAGTACATGAACACAAGGTGCAACCGCACTGTCTATTATATGACCCCATTTACTCTCTGAATGGTACTTCATTAAATGGTACCTTTTGGCCATGCTATGGATGGATGAAAATCAAAGTTATCAAGGCTGCGAGTCCTGAATAATGAGTTTCACCCAACCTTGACTATATTCAGATGAGCCGAGGTACCTAAGTGCTCATCCTGGCTTTTACATGCTTCTCTTTAGTTAATAATAAATTCTATTTTATCAGTTTCTGATTGCACGCCTACAAACATGGAACGCTCATTATTACAGGATGCAGAATAAGTTACCAGAACACTGTAAACATGAATGGTTTGCATAGAAAAAAAGATGTACTTCCCCTGTCTTGATAACTTTTGAGATGTTCAGTAAATGCAGGGTCTTGTTGAGTATTCATCAGGATAGATTCTTTATTGGTCTACAGTTTGACATTTTTCTGGCTTCTACTTGTCCTGCTTTATGCTGGCTTACAATTTTTAAAGTCATGCTTGTGACTGTTTCTGTTGTATGAAGAAGTTGTTCTCTTTCCCTTTTTAAATGTGCAGGTATGCAGGACTGATGATCTGGTCTGAATATACTGTTAAGTATACATCCTGTGTTATTGTACAAAGCACACATGCACACACAGAAATGCACCTGGATCTGTCTTCATTTCTTCAACTACACAGACAGACCCTGGCATAGCGAAGGGAAGCTTACGCCAGTGGCTTTGTAAATGTATTAAATGCAGCATTTAGTAGTATTATCTCAGCTTTTATTTATGTACGTAACAAAGAATTCCCAGCCCAGTCTGCTGGCTTAGAGTATGAACAGAATAACAGTTTGTGGTTTATTGGGAACAGATGCACTTGGGGATGCCTTCAGGGTGCCAGTCGTTATTATTAGACTGCTAATGTGCTTCTTCTGGCTGCTGCCCAAGAAAGAAGAACAATTAGCTGGCATATGTTAATTTTTGTTTCCCTAACAAATCTCTCTACTGACTAAATGTGTAAAACAAATCCACAAAGAAAGATCAATCAATGCTGTACACATCATTTTCTCCCCATTAAAAAAAGGTTTGTCTTAAGAAGTGTATTTGGGATTTTAAAAGGCAGGTGTTACTAAATTATATACAAAAGCTGGATATTCACTGTTTGGCCACTTTGTAGCAACTTTATGGAGAAATAGGACAGGAAAATGAATTTTCTTCCTGGTTGTACAGGTTACTGTATAAAATGAAGAGGACCATAGTTTAGCTCTGATGAATGCCATTTAAACATATAGGATAAATCCTATGGGCTGCCCTGCATAGCAATTTTGCTAATTGGATACTATTTATGACAAAAGATGTATGGTAAATATGACAGAGGTGATAGGAGCTTTTGATAGTGAAGAGCAGGGTCTTTCTGAGGGGAATAAGGAAGGGCACGCTGTTAAACAGCTTGCATACATTCTCACCTTTTTCCTTTTTTCTACCCTGACACCCACTTTCCAGGGTACATCAGCATTAAGTGACACTGTAATCATAAATTGAAAATGATACTTCCAGAGGAATTGGCAAACTTGACATTTCATTATATTTGTTAACACATGCCACAAATGATTGTTAGTGAGGAAATTCCATTTCCCTCTCTCCATCTCCAATCAGATTTAATTTGAAAATTTTCAGCCTCCTCCGGCTAATTTGCAATTAAGACAATTTTGTTTGAATATGTAGTAATGTCATTACCATTCCACCAAATTAGCAAGGAGACTAAAGGTCAGCGTAAAATTTTCCAGCTGGCTGGAGCCTCTCAGCTGAGATTTGGGACCCTGGGAAAGAAATCCGGCAGCAAGAGAATAGCAAGTTCCTCTCACGTCCTCTTGGTTCAAACCACTGCATCCTTCCTCAACGTGCGTTGCTGCCTCACTGGAGGCTAGAACTGTTTAACAATGGGAGCAGTCAATAATCAGCAACTGGCTTTTATTTAAGGAAACACACTTTGGCTGAAGTCTGGTAGGACAAGAAGGAGTTAGTTAGGCCTAAGTAACACTGCAGTCGATTATTAGATAACCTCTAACAGCATTCTCTAATTAGAGTTCTTATGATACAATTTCATCCTGTAATTAGTTGAGATTGGCTGCTTCCTTTTGCGGCTTATTAGTGGCAACACAGCTGTAGAAGTGAATCCACTCTCATTTGTCAAACCTTTTTAAGTCTTTTTCTCTTGTCTCTACCTTTTTTCTGCCCTTCTCCTCGGGCCTTTGCAGCTAAATCTGGTGTCTAGTGTCACCATGTCGAAGAACATGTTGGAGACATCCCCACAGAGCTTACCTCAAACCCCTACCACACCAACGGCCCCAGTCACCCCGATTACCCAGGGACCCTCAGTAATCACCCCAGCCAGTGTGCCCAATGTGGGAGCCATAAGAAGGCGACATTCAGACAAATACAACATCCCCATGTCATCAGGTAGGATATGAATACTCCATAGAGATCTTTTACTTTGGGAGAGGAAAACTGCAATGAAATGGTCAGGAGCCATTCAAGAGCACATGGAAACTTAAGTCATGATTTATGGAGTGATAATTGTTTTATTCCTGGTAAATGCGGATAGAGGCGATTCCCTAAGCACATCGTGATGAATTGTTCTGAATGGTTCGGGGAAAGAGAGCTCTCCCCATTAGAGGAATTGAGAGATGTGTTGTCAGGATAGCCCATATTATCACCTCAATTCAATGAGATCCTTTGATCTCAGAGGGAAGCCGAGAACCATCCCA
>NC_050445.1:53877279-53894779 GCF_903995425.1 Onychomys torridus | reverse complement strand
TGGCAAAATCTGGAACACTCCTCTTTCCTGCAAATGCTAGATTGATAGAAGCTTTTGCAAATGCATGTGGCTATGCATTAATATTTATCCAGGCTGTCATAAATGATTTCACATCATAGTGTTGGGGAACATGGTGCTTGTGGCAAAAACTTTAAAGTTTAATTATAATATATAATTTTTATGCAGAGGAGGCAAATGTCAGGACTTCTTTATTTTGAGTTAAGTTCTGGTCATTTTTAAAAAGCAGAGCAACTGCTTATATTATCCTCAAGTATGTCTGAACATGTGAGGAATCCACATTTCATTATGCGGAAGGTTAACACACAGGTGAGGAAGTTTGCTGTGAGAGCTATTGTTTATGTGTTCACGTCACATCAGTGTGCTTGCTACCTCAGCTGCGAGTGGCCATTTAGGAATGTTTGTCTGTCCATACATTTTATTTAAGTTCTTCTGAAATGTCTATAATGCAGTGTGCAAGCACTAGCGGGAGATAAGTGCTGTTGCAGTGACTTTAAAGGGCAGGCCTGTTAAAGCTGTCTTGCTCCTTGTCCATCCCACTAGGCTGCCTTGGCAGAGAGCAGTTTGCCTTTGCTAAGTAACCCTGGACTGATCAATAACGCCTCCAGTGGCCTCCTGCAAGCCGTCCACGAAGACCTCAATGGTTCCCTGGACCACATCGACAGCAACGGGAACAGCAGTCCGGGCTGCTCGCCTCAGCCACACATGTAAGTGTGGTTAACAGATTCCTGAAAGGGATGAAAATATATTCTTATGCTTCTGAATTTTACATTTTTTCTGAAGTTTACCATGGTGTGTAAGGAAAAATGTAAAAGTTTAAGCAAAGTTGGATTGCACCATGCCCATAATATATAAAGTATATCCAAATGGTTGTTCACATATCTTAGAGATTACTCCAGGTGCCCTATACTTAGTATTGATAGCATTCTTTTGCAAATTCTTAGGAGTACTAAAGTCCTGTTGGGCATTAAGTACTGTCTATGATGAATCTCCATCGTATGGGCCATTACCACAGTTTGGTTTGTAGGGTGTAATATGAATATTTGTGATAGGATAAGTTGTCATAATTTTTACTACTATTACAGGACTCTAAACCATTTATGAACTGTAGTCAAGACATTGCCCATTTTTATAAACCGTAAAATGCAAAGTTTAACTGTTACCCACAGTTTACACAGAAGCTGGTAAAGTGTAACTTTTTGCCTGTCTTATAAATCAGTGTAATTACATATTCAAGCTTAATTACTGGTGCGTCTGTATTGGCAAGGTTTATATGTTATATTTTATGCAAGACTACGATTCCTATTAATATTTAGCAGCTAACTATATCATTAATTACTCTAAAATCTTTCCCCTACCATCTTTTTAATGGAGCTGAGAGAGTAGGAGTATTAAAAATTGATGTATTGTGGATTTCAGAAAAGTGTATGACACTTTTTAAAATGCCAGGTCTTATTCAGTAGTGTCAGGAATATCAGTTTCTTGTTTACTAAAAGGTACTGACCCTGGTAGAAATGAGAATTCCTGGAGAAATAATTACAGCTGAGTGATGAAGTCCGCATGCTTCTTAGATGGTAGGATGATGTATGGATGCTATGGCTATCCTTCCCTGAGTTATCCTGCAGGCTGCTTAGCTTCACAGTGTTGATACAGGCTTATTCTTTGCCTCCGTTTAAATATTTTATTCTTTGTGATTTTTTTTAATCTTTTGTTTTGCTTTGAGACAGTGTCTCACATTTTTGCACAGGCTCATACTTACATCAGTCTCCTGCCTCAGCCTCCTAACCCCTGCTGGGATTATAGGCATATGTTACCCTCACTGGACTCCTCTACCCCATTAAGTATTCAGTCAAAGCCCTGAAAGAGATATAGAACCCTGTTATGTACTCATTTTCATTGGACCTTTCACTAGTTATTATTTTGTTGATTTTTAAAAGACCATACAGTGTTTGACATATGAATGTCTTTGAGATCGTATGCCTAACTGATGTATGGTACTTTCACTCTGTTGTCTTTGCAAAAACACACTGCAGTCATTGAAGTGTTTCTTCGGATTCCAAGCAGTTACTTTTCCAAAATGGAAAAATCTGTCTTTTGGAAGTGTCTTTAGTCGTATTAAATAATACAAAAGAAGTGATAAAACACCAAGTAAAAAGAACATGCATATATGCTCTCGAGACTAGCCGTACTCTAAGCAAGGAAAATGAGCAATCAGATGAAAGTTTTTACATCCTGCCTCATCACCCTGTCAGCCATGCAGTGGTAGCTGCAGGCTTTTCCTTTCCGTTGCTTTTCTGACTGTGCTAATACTCACTCCCTATGCAAACGCTAAAAGAACTCGTATTTAAGCGCCCAACAACAGTTAGATCCTGTTTTTCTCCACTTAAAAAGGGGGAGCTTCTATGAGAGTCATTGATAAAAGCAGTCTGTGGACTAGGGGTGCTCCTTCCCTTGCTCCCATACAGTATGCAGATGCTCATGCAAACCATGTGCAAGAAGATGAAGAAGGGTGCTAATTGTCTGGTGCTAAGAATATTAAAATAAAAAAATTAATGACTTAATAAAATAGTTTATTAAACATTGTATTTTCGAACCTGAAATAAAAATTGGACTAAATAATGGCTGTGTTGAGTTCATAGTATTTTTCACTTGACAATCGGTAGTTCTGATCATTCAGTTTATTTTTTTAATTTAAAGTTTAATCATGAAAATTCTACGAGAGATAGGAGAATGCAAAAACAATATTAAAATATATTTAATGTTTGGTATAGTACCATTATCAGTTTGTACAAAAATCATTCAGTTAATGCATTATGTATGTTATACTGACATGAATCAACACATAGGAAAAATACCTGCATTTATTTTCCATAGATGAAGGCAAAGCCTCCCTTTCTTTGAAGGAAACAGACTTCAGAAAAGTTAAAAATTAGAGGAATCCCATACCTTGTCTTTCCCTGAGTAGTATAAATGAAAATCAAGTTTGTAATTATCCTGCAAAATATTGAGTCAACATTGATACTTCCAGTCTCTCTGTGCTGCTCCATTAACTTTTTGTAGTCTGTTCAGGTATTAGCAGATAACACCTCAGAATGCTACCATACTACTAAGGTGCTTATTGGTATGTAAAGAAGCATAAGCATTTGGGGTTTGCTATGAAGCAAGTCAAGGAAAAACTATTGACATTGTTCTGTCAATTAAAATTTGCTTGTATCTAATTGAACACAGTTCAGGGAAATTTGAGATTGAATAGAAATGAAAAACCTATTTTATAAAACATTTCTGTAGCATTTTTCTTGTGTGTTCTGGGGTGAATTTACATTATATGTTGCATGCGGAGGGGCTAGTTATGCCAATATTATTATGAAAGAGAGAGTGCAACTTAACTGTGTCACTGGTGGTGGTCCAGCACCAGACTGGGCACTGCCCAGTGGGAATGGTCAGCTTTTCTTTCCTTGGTTTCTTTTTCTTCCTCTTTTTACCCTTAACTCTTAATAATACATACCTCATGAGATTTATGCGAATAAACAGAATGCCTGGAAATAATGATGCTCCTCTATTGGTGTAATTATTAAGGCCACTCCATGTAGTTAAAAGGGAGGTTTATTTTGTGGGGTAATTTACAAATGAAGGGATAGATTGTAGGGTCTGGCAAAGGTATGGCGCAGTCCTGCGGTGTTCTCTGGAGAACTCTGCTCGGTCTACCTCCAGCGTCCAGGGTCCCAGAACCAAGAGAGACCTCCTCTTGATCCTGGGTCTTCAGCGTCCTTCCTCCACCCCACCTTGTGGGCATGACCATTACCGAAGCCTCAATGGGGGTTGGAACTTCCAGGCCAATGCTGGGATGGCTACCCACTACACTCCTCATGGTATATATCTACTTAGGTACTGATTGATGGTACCTATTGCAATATCTCATTACAATCTTAAATGAGACTTAAAACAATACAAAACACACTTTGCAGTTTCAATACTTTCTATTCACTGCACTACATTTATAGATGGTTTTCCAAAACAGTATCTTTCCTTTTAATCTGACATCTCTTATGTTTCCTGAAGTAAACACCTCATTAAAAGTGAGGCAAGAAAACACAAATTTATTTTATGGAGCTCATTGCTTAGAGTCAGTGGAATAAAGGATTAGAGGCTTAAGAAGATACTAACTGAAATTGTTGGCAGAAAACAACTTTAACAAAGAAAATAATACCAACCCAGAGTTAGTCACTCATATGCCCAGAAACAGGGAGAATAGGGTTGGACAGGAATTTAGAACACATAGGTAAATACAGAATTTAGACTATATGAATATGTGACCATACTCCTAGGTTACTAAAAAGCAAGTTATGGTGTTTGTGTTTGTGTTTGTCAGAGTAGAATTTGTTCAGTGTTATGGGTTTGGATTTGGTACAGTCAATGTTCTGCTTCAGGAGGCAAACTCTTTGAAATCATATTGTTTGTACCATAGCATGACTACAGTAATGTAAGGATTTTTTTTTTAATTAGGGGAGCTGGATGCAGAAGATTAATGTTAGTAGGCTCTAGTACCTATAACATCTGTTTTAAATTAAATGCGAGCAGTGAAAAGCAATGAATTAATCCAAGAAGGCACCTGAGAAAAGGCACCTGACTGTATTCTAAGAAGCAAAGGGGGAAGCTCATAGCCACTCGATGACTCACTGCAAAATAGAAGACAGAAGTGAAATGAAGAGTGGCGGCATCGTACTTTTGCTTTTGGCGTCTAGAAAATTAACTGTAACACCATAAGTGTTTAGTTTGTTTGGATTTTTATTCAGTTTCATAATAGTGATGTGGTTGAATGGGAATTTCCACTTGAGGTTGCTAGAGACATGAATGATTAGCATAAAGGAACAAATGTGTGTTGGCTCTATAAATGTTTGGAGATACCAAGTTTTCCCACATAGTCCACTTTTTTTCTAATACTGTCCTTACACTACAAAATTTTGGTTTTGAAAAAAAAAAAAAACAAAAAAAACTCTTCCAAATAAACTCATTCTTTGTCTCAAACTGTTTGCTTTTCCACCCTGTATTTTGTTTCAGCATTGTCTTACATAAATTTTACCTCTCCTTGTTATAGTGATCCTATTTCCCAGAAGGCTTTTTCAATTAATTTTTCTGTCAGAACCTAACCTCAGCTCCTTGCTTCCAAATGACTGGCTCCCTGTACCATTCCTGAGCCAAAAATGTTGCATCTGGGTGTGTATGAGGCATGCATGCCTACTCTGCAACTATCCCTGGGTTAATGCCAAATTTCTTAAGAATATTTGGTATGTTTTAGACAAATGGCCAGGTCATTGGAAACAGCTTAGCTTCACAAAGCAATACCTACAGGAATAAAATCCATGATCCAGCTAGACACCCCGGAGAAGGAAAATCAAAATTTTAGATCAATAAATAACTCTAATGTTCCTGTTTGTGAATGCCAAGCAGTGTAGGGATCCAAACTCAGGCCTTCATTCTTGTGCACCCAAAACTTCTACCAACTGAACCACTTCCTCAGTCCTTTGATTTTTTTTTTTTTTAATCTCAATTTTCTGGCACTGTTTAAAGAGTTTTCATACCATCCACTTTATGACCAAGTGTAAAGGGTGCTTTCTACTTTATATAAATACCTAATTTTTTGGAAGTTATTTTTAAAGTTAGATAGATGCAATGTTTACACTGCAGTAATTTCAACTTAACGTCTTCTCACATTTGTTAAAATTAAAAGAGAGAAAAATATTCAGACGAGAACTGAAAGATAAACCCATGCTGTTAGAAGTAATCCACATGCTTTCTCTTTCCAATCTGAGGCAAACAGTGGTGCCTAATGATGAAGTCACAATAATTAGCATAGCCCCACTGTTTCTTCCTAATTAAGCGATGATTGCTCCACATTCTCAATGAGTTGGGTCAGACTTGCCATCTCTTGTGCAGCCTTAAATGAGATCCCCATTTTTGCATTTTTCAATTTTGTATCAAGAGATCAAAATGCATGTTTTCCCTAATTGTCTCTGTATTGAGGCCTTGAGCCTCCAAGTTGCCTATTTCCATGGGATTTTCCTTCTGATGTTTAGTGTTTTCTACTGCTGGATTTTCAGGTAACTTCTTACAAGTTATGTCTTAGCCCCCTTATGCTCCTATCATTTAAAAGTTCTCTTTGCTAAATTTTTAATTTTGGTTGCGATTGATTATTATTTTCTTCTTGTGGGAGAAAATACTTGAGTCTGAGAGCTAATGATATACTATAGAGAAAATTACTCTATTGCATGTAAGATTAATAAAATGAATTTGTTGTGTCTTTAGAAGGCAAATTTTGGGGGTTAAGAGCCATGTGTGTCATGTAGAAGGAGTAGTGTTGGCAGCTGATCGTGATGAGGTCATATTTGCCTCCATGACCAGTGAGTGTGTAGTCTATGAACATTCCAAGGTTCTAAGTCACCCGTGTCTCAGTTATCTTGGCAGCATCTTTGACTCTGGGAGAGTTTGGAAGGGTTGTAAAACTCATCCCAACAGATCCTACTTCAGCCTCTCCTGTCTGTAACAGTTGGCCACAAAGACAGCTAAAAGGGTCCACCAGTCCCCATGTTCTAACATGATGCTGAGACTAGACCATGGGTTGTCATAAAACACGATATTCAAATAGATAATGTTTCTTTTGTCTCCCATTTATTCCTTTCCTTAAACTTTAAATTTGCAGATCCAATTCCTTTGGTTGGTGACATTTTACACAAAAATTCCTCCAAATGTTAGGTCTCTGCATGAACAAAAGCATTTGAAAGTGATGTGGCTCTACATTTGAAAAAAAAAAAAAAAAGTAAAAAATGGCTGATAATCTGAGCCAGGCATTCTCACTCATTGTTTTTGCTCCTGTGAAGACAGTATTATTTTGCTGCTGTTATGGGCCTTTATGTTGCATTATGAAGTTCTGGGGGAAAAAAGTACTTGGCTTCACATGTGTTTTCACAGATTTTCTCATTAACACTGTTGCAGTCATCTTTAATTTTCATCCCCTAACCTTTTTGGTCCTCTTGTAATTTTTGTTCTGATTTAATTCCATTTTTATTTAATGTCTAAACTTTTTCATTAACTTTGCTAGTTAGCTTTGAGGTCTCTTTCCAAAATGACTGTGCAGAACTCATGATGATGCCAGCTCTTTATCATCTCATCTCCTTTGTCAAGTGCTACAAGTATGGATCAGTAGCTCTTGTTCTTTTTGACATTATTCCAGTCCCTGTATGTGGCACTTACAACTCATTCTAGTTCCTCTTAATAAAAAGATCCTACCAGAGGTACAGTATCTTCTGCTAAAATGTCTGATATCCCCACCGTGCCAATTGTGGGAATTTGTGGGTTCCTATAGGGTTTTGAAGGTTTTTATAGAACTTTAGAGATGTTATCTGACATCCGTGGTGTGAAATCCTACAATTTAGGCTAAGTGTGTCAGACTTTAGCTGACAGTCCTGTAGCGTACTGATTCTGTTTCATATCTAAAGAGGGTGTTTGTAGAAGATACATGTTCATTTTCTCTTCCATTTGAGGAGCCATGGAAATTTTCTGTCTCTAAGGGGCAAAGAATCATTTACTAAATGGTTAAAGAACAAATATTGATTGTATATTGTTTTTCATACTTCTAGACAACAGAAAAGAGTAAATAATCTATATATCTCCCCAAATTTTAAATTTAGCTTTTGAAAGAGGACTTAAGAAGTGGACATAGTTTACCTCTTTTAAAGAAATTAAAATTTACCCTGTATTTAAATTATCAATAATATTTCAATTATCAATGAGCTTAAAGCTCAGGGATACATAAGCGGTATCTGTTATTAGGACAGAATTAACTAATGGGTAGAGGATGGATGGATAGATAGATAGACAGACAGACAGATAGATGATAGATAGATAGATAGATAGATAGATAGATAGATGATAGATAGACATTAGTATAATTTTTATAAGCAACAAATATCAAACAGTTTGACGTCACTAGAGATGAATGTTTCTTATATTGTTCTTCAGTAGCATGAGCTAAACATTTAAATAGACAGTCAAGGGTCATGCTGTATTATCTTACTGTTGATAATTTTATACTGCAACATTAAATCCACAGTCCTTTTGGTAATTAACAAATCAGGGAAAGAGATGATGCACTAGGTTCATAACAGATTAATATTGCTTTCATTTTCTATTCTATTCTCATGTTTTATACAGGGTATAATAATATGTGGTTAGGAGACAAATGAAGTTTGATTCAATTCAATGATTTAGTCTGAGCAAGGCATTAGGCCCACCAAAGCATCCAGCTTCAAAGACTAAACAGACCTAATATCATGAACCGTGTGAAGGCCAGGTAGAAATCAGTGCCTACAAAGACACCCTAGGTGACAACTTCACTAGGAGCCAACTGAAGAGAACATTTTTGCTGGGAGATAGGCAGTGGGGAAAAAATAAGCAATAGTCAGGGCAAGCAGGGAAGCCACCTACCCATGGGGCAGTCTGAAACCTAAGTGTAACTATCAGACTGTGAGATCAAGACCTTCAAGAAGTCAGAATCCAAGAGGTCAAGTTACATTAGATAGAAACTGGTGCATACACCCCATGAACCCTGCATCCTGCTTTTGCAGACTAAAGTGTGGTCCAAGGAGTAAGGCCAAAGAGACTTCAGAGGGTGGGATGTGTTCTAAACAGAGTTGGAACAGCAAGAAAGAAGCACTACTTGCTAAGTAAGTGTCAAGATCTGAGCCTTGTTATCATTTCACTTAATGACAATGAGAAATGGAAGAGTCCTTAGACCTGTGGTTAAAATTTTATGCAAATCATACATGTAAGAAATTCAGACTGTTCAAGGACTAGTGTACATTCATAGGCAACATAAAAATCCTCTGAAATGAAGATTAATTTGCAATCAAATACTAAAATGCTTACATTGTTAAAAGAGAAAAAGTGATTTGTTAAGTATGCTAATATTAAAATGCAATCCTAGTGTCAAATTTAAAAATAGAATTGATTTGTTTCTGTCTAGCAGATGTGGAAGTTTTGGGGGTATTGTGATAAACACTGCATGGTATATTTGGGATGGAGGAACATTGGTCCACTCCAAGCTTTAGTTCCCTCTTCTTGGTCATACATTTCCTTCAAGAGAAAATATTTTCATTTTCACCAAAAAAAAAAAAAAAAATGAAGAGGATTTTTATTTCTGTAGGACTGGTGTAATGTTTCTGACTAAAGGAAGTAGCTATAGAGAATTTTTCAGATAACAATAGGAATTGATCCATTCAACACTAGATACTGTCAGGTATTATCTTAATCTACAAAAATACTCAACAGTATAGTAAGTAAGTATGTGTTTAAAAAATGAAATACATAATAAAGATTTGTTTTATAACTTCTTAGTTGGTAAAATGAGAATTAGATTTTTTTTAATCCTGGTTGTTGTAATAATATTGTCGTTCCTCCATCTGCACTGAAAAATTAAGTATTTCTCTAAAATGTCCTTAAGTTTATACTAGAAAAGTCTACCTGTTACAGACAAATTTAGGAATACGCTTTGAAAGAATAAAATCTCAAGTAGAATGACATCAGTTCTCTATGACCAGAAATATACTGATACTAGCCTGAGCAGCTCTTGTTCTGTAAAATTTTACAAAATGGTTTCCTCTTTCTTTTAAAAAGTAAACATTTTATTTGAAATTTTAATTTTTCTTCTCTATAATACATTAGATAAGCTCTTTTGCCTAAACAATAAACCAACAATTTTTCTCTAAAAGGCATTTTTTTAAATTTCAGACAATAGAAACTCAGATATCTAAATTTGCAATTTGTACTCATTTACAATCAATTCAATAGATGTTACATATTCAAAAGAAACAAATATAAATAATTGTTCTTGTGAAATTAATTCTATCTTAAAGAATTTTGTATTTATATTTTAGAATTTTATATATGCAAAACATTTACATAGAAAGTAAGAGGGTTTTGTAATTTGCAAATAGAATTAAAAGGAAATGTATTTAGAGAAATATGAAATTGACAGACTGCTAATTCTATGCATTGCTTCTTTTAATCGCCTAGGTATCAATGGTTATTGTCATTTGTTCGATAACCTATACTACATACTGAGGGGAATGTTGTTATTTAAGAGAAACCCCCTGTTTGCTCTTGAATTTTCTTTGACTAGAAAATTTGCTATGTTATTTTATGAAATAAACAGAACCTATGAAATAAACAGAACCTATGAAATCAGTGTACATCATAGGTCCATAGTGAATCTATTCTGATATTTTTTAATTTTATTAATCACTAGTTAGGACACAAGTGAATAAAGGGCAGGAATGAATTGTATGACTGTGAACACTTTCTTTTGGAGATTTATATCCCACTTATGTAAAAGAATTCAAATGACAATTAGTAAGTATAAACAGCTAATACAGTTTCAGAGTATACTTATGAATATTATCCGAGAAGTAATGCTTTACAATAATGATACACAATTATGAGACAGGGGCATGTTGTACCTTTCTTTTAGGAGATATACTGTGTTAAATATATTTAAAATGTTCTCAACTAACTAGGACATATGAATAAAGGTTATAAGGTAATACTCTGGAATGAGTAAACCACATAAAGTTTTTCAGTCTTTTGTAACATTAGTCTTGTACATCATTATTGATACAATTTTTACTGAAATCTTCCATATTGTAGATATGGGCCAGAAATTTTTCTTCACAGTATTTGTTGCCATATATTATGTGTTTTGAGACTTCATGTTTTATCACTAGTTTCAGAGGGCACATAGGCATATATACACTCACATTTCATACAAAGGCTAGACAGACTGATTCATTCATTCATTCATTCATTGATCAATATGATGTGATTGTATGTAGTACTGGGGATTGAACTCAGACACATTTGGAAGCAAGCTTTGCACCACTGAGCTCTCATGCCTAGCTTTATGGTTTAATCAGATTCACATTGTATCATTGAGTCTCTCACAAACCCATGACAACAAATAAATACTTTAATCATTATATTTGATAATACTGGCATAATCAAAATTGTGAAAGCACTACTAAGATGCTAGTCTGACCTCCATTGACCTAAGTGGATTTTGAATATTTCAGCTTAAGACCTTTCTCATTCAAAAGAAAACCAGGAAGAGTTTATAGGACCATTAACTTAGTCTTGAACAAGGATAAAGTGAAGAAAATTTACATTCCTCTAGGGATTAGGCTGTGTGACCACAATCTAAAAAGATAAACTTTCCTCTTGTAATGTAACTCTGCTGTAGGGTGCAGGCAAACATTAACATTTCTTCTGCCTTCACTGATGCCTTAGGTCCTTATAATTTTCACAACAAAAGGAGCAACACGTTCCTTTAGGCAACAAGTCAGTGTATTAATGTAACTTGTCCTCTGTGGTTTGAAAATATTCATTTACTGAGTGTGCTGTAAAACTGAGCGGTTAACTAGAATACGAAAATCAACTGCTACTTTGCAGATCCCTCAGATAAGGCAAGCTGAATTCTTTCTTTTTTTGAACACCCACAAATGAGCACTAAGTAGTGAAGCATACCCTACATGATAGAGCCTGAGTTTTCCCTCTGCTGAGTATGTAGGTCACTACAGAAACCCAAACAAAGGGATGAAGAAAGCTGTCTTGTGTACAGAGGGTTAAAACAACTTGACATAGTGTGTAGTTGTCAGCTAGGTTTAGCACAAAATCGGTTTTTAGATTGAGTTTTATGGAAATTGCTGATACTTGACTGTTTATTTGCCTACATAAATCACAATTCTAAGTGATTCAGTTCAGTTTTAGGACAGTGTGTGAAAAGAATGGAGATGTAACCAAACCATAGTTTCTCATTCTGACCACCCCTGTTCTTCAGCCTTGGCCAGGCCACCAGGAGAAGCACAGGTTTAGAAGATTGGGAAGGAGTTTGGGAACCAGGTCGTAGAGTTGGGTAATCTCTGAAATCATGATAAGACACATGTATTTTTAAAATGTGGAGTGAAGCCATTTAGCAAGATGCTCAAGAGTATGGGTTACATACTTCTTCAAAGACTTGCTTCTTAGTAAGTTCTGGATAAAGACTGTCAATGATGATAATGTACTAGAATTGATTTGGAAAGCTTCTGTCATAAAAAACTGGCAACTATTTGAACAGATAGATCTGTTTAAAGTAATTTGAATATTTCACTGTATATAAAACAACTGCATAAACATACAAGTTTCCTTATCTGTCAGTTAAAAATTATGTGTATTTAATGTTTATTTTTAAAAATTCAAACAGCATCCTTTTTCTCTTTTGCTACTTTGCTATAGAAAAGTGATTTTTTCCATTTGAGAAAGCAAAATATAATGCCTTCTTTTTTTTTTTATCAATTTAACCTATTCATTTATTTTATATCCCAACCACAGTTTCCTCCTCTTTCTTCCCTTCCATTCCCTTGCCCCACCTCCCTTATGCCACCCCACCTCTTGCAATCCACCCCTCCTTTGTTTCTGCTCATAAAGGGGCAGGCCTCCCATGGGTATCAACAAAGCACATAAAGTTGAGGCAGGACCAAGCTCCTCCCCTTCTACCACCACTGAACAAGGTAACCCAGTGAATTCTCTTTTCTTTTAAGCATTCATTCAAAAACATCTTTCATTAAAATGGCAAAGAACCCAAACTGAAAATTAGATATAAGTAATATTTCCAGAGAGCATGAATCAATATTATGGTTGCTGTTGTTGCCTCTAGCACAAGAATCACCAAGATTTGTGGTGAACTTCACCTTCAGTATCTGTTATCTTCACTAATACTGAAGCCTTCTGAGGTCTCACACACACACCTCCTTGAGCCACAAAATGCAACTTGCATTTTACTCTGCAATCTGAAGCCTAAATTCCTCTCTTTCCCACCATTTCTCGTGCCCTGTTTGTCCTGGCTGCCAGTATCTTCTCCATTGCATTGGTAAGCTTGTCACTGTAATCTTCCTCTCACAGTTCCGCACTGGGTTGATGCAGTGCCAAACAATCCTAATTTCAACGGTTTCACCTCTCTGCTCTCAGATTGTCCATAGCCTTCCACTGAAGCACAGAAATGTTCACTTTCTGTGATGCAGACAAAAAAGGCTCTTCACTCTCTGATCTTGTTCTAATTTCCTAACTTTTTTATTATTATATTAGAACCCCCCCATGACTTTGATAATTATTTAAGACTCCCCTGCCCCAGTTCCTCTCTGTTCTTCCTTTTTTCTCTGTGTAACAATTTCCAAATACTTCAAAGCCTATTCAAAACTACACACACACACCCTGAAGATCATCATAGTTTATATTCTCAGAGTCTGTCTTCCCTTCCTCAGTATTTTCTCTACTGTGGTATCCATCGCTGTTTTTGTTGTATCATATTTAATTGTGTATGTTTTATTTCCTCTATGAGATTGAAAATTATGAGATCTGGAGATAAAGAGATGGCTCAACACTTAAGAGCACTTGTTCTTTCAGAGGACCTGGGTTCAATTTCCAGCACTCAAATGGTAGGTCATGACCATCCATAATGCTGATTCCCAGGGATCCGATTCCCTCTGCTGGTATCCATGGGAACCGGACACACATGTGCTATATATACAGCCATTTGTGCAGAACACTCACACACATAACAATTTTTTAAAAGTCTAAAAACATACAACTGTTGAAAAAAAAAAAAGGACTTGTGAGAACAGGAATCGTAGTCCCCATCTCCCTTCTTCCCCATGGTTATGTGTATATTGAACGCTTTATTTTTCTGAAAAACAAGAGAGAACTTTTATCTGCCTAGAAGTACTGGATGGTTTTATTTTTTGACTTTGTTAGGAAATAATAATGGGTGTTATATCTTGCCAACACTAATTGAATCTTTCCAAACAAATATTTAAAGGCGTTTCAAATACTTTTAACCCACCAAGTAAAAGATTACATCAAATTGTGATGTATCATGCTTTCTTCAAGCAGGAAAGTTAAATCATTGCTTTTCTATAGTAACTGCTAAATGGTGAACTAAAATGGAATTGTTGAATTCAATGCCTCTCCTTCATGGACAAAATAATTCTAAAGCATTCATAATGAAGACTATATTCTAGTTTGAAGACATATCCATTATTAAGTGAATAAATAATTAATTTTAAAAATCAAAGTTGAAGTTACTTTAATATCCACCTACAAGTACATGCCATATTTTCACTGGTTTGGTTGGAAGCACTATGACATGGATTACTTAGGCAGATCTTCCTACACTTCTACCCTTCTAACCCAAGGCTTGTGTTATTTTCTCTAATAATATGGATATCTGATAAAGACAGGCAAAAAATGGCCAGGAAGTGTATTTAATCTAAACACATATGCTTCTACCTGCATATATTACAAATAAGTCCACTAAATATTCTTTGTTTAAGGTCTCATAAACGAAACAATGAAAACTGGTAAATCCAATTAGAATTTTTTGCTGTGTTTATAACATTTCAGGAAAGTTTTTAGATATTTTCAGTGTTTCATTTGCTATGTATTTTATTCCTATAAACTGTTATATTCTTTTGAATATAACATCCACTTTATTAGTATGTTTTGCAAGGACTATACACACATTTCATTGTGCTCGGGGCATGTGTTGTGATAAATGCCTAGATCTTCAAGTCCAGGAAGAGTTTTATAAGCAAAAAGTCCAACAACTACATACAATCATGTATGTCTTAACATGTCCTTGTTTTATTCTCTTGAATAAATGCCACCAAGTGTGTGTGTGTGTGTGTGTGTGTGTGTGTGTATACATATAATCCTCTGAAGGAAATAATCTCTCCCATCTGTGAACCCCTGTATCTGTTATTTACTCCTCTCCTTAGGACCTTTATTCTTGGCCAAACTAGGATTTTTGAGTATATATTTCTCCCATTATATATTATTGGATTTAGATAGATACAAAAAGCCCACAGTGTCTTACTTATGGCAACATTCAATAAAGTTTTGTTAAATTACTATTAGCAAGGGGAAATACTGATGATGTTATCTGATTTCCTAGAGAAAGTAATACTGAAGTTTTTTTAAAATAATTGTTTTCATTCAGTATATTTTTATCATGTTTTCCCTCCCACAGCTCTTCCCAGACTCTCCCCACCTCCATACTGCCACAACTTTAAACTCTTTCTTTCTCTCTTACCCCTCTGCTATTTCTCAAAAAAATAAAGAAACAAAAGTAAAAAAGGGCAAGAAATGAGCAAACAAACAAACAAACAAAAAAACCCCCACACACAAAAAATGAAAAACCAATAAGACATAAACTGCCCAAACAAAGCAAAATATGATTGAAGCGTTGACATCCTTACAGATACTTGGGATTTGATTCAATCATGAGTATAATGGAATTTCTGGCAGAAAAATTTATTTTCTAATAGGCATATAATATATAATATACATAAAAATTGCTATGTTTCTTAAAATTTGCATTTTAATCTATTCCAGGTTTCCCTAGCTCAATGTGTATTATCAGAACTGGGTAAGCCCCAATGTGCACAGCAAATGTGATACAAGCCTGGACCACTCAATGCATGTATGTTAATGATTTTAATGACAAGCTAATGATGAGCCCGGTGATGGATGACTGAGGAGAATAAATGTAGAAGCTCTCTGGGTAGAGCATGTCGATGCTGGCTCCTCTCCTTTGAAATTAGCTTTCCATGTGTTGTAAAATGATCTGAGACATGACCTGAGCTTTTGCCTTAGCATTGTGGTGTTCAGGATGTGTTTGTTAATCCTTCTTTTGAGTAATTATAGTAACAAACTGTGTTATTTATTTTATTTCCTTATTCTTTTAAGAAAAGGCAGCTCATCATTACTGGCATCTGACATATGTACCACAAGTATTTTTCTTTTGTTTTGTTTTATGATATTTCTGAGATACTCATAAATATTTTACTCTGGAGAGAAAGATTAAAATATTCTTTAGGAAAAGGGATGCATATGGATGTTTAATCATCACTTCCTGTTTTTATAACATAACTTCTTTCATGAAAAGAAATAAAGTTTTATGTATATTGTGAATATCTAATATTTATCAATCACTTGTGTCATGGAATCCCATTATTCACATTTTTGCATATACATAGACAGTCATTTATTTTTTGTAGCAATTGTAAAAGACAGAATTCTTTTGTGTCTCTTGTTTATGAATTTTAAACAATGGGTTCAATAAGATTACAGTAGTTTTGTTGACTATTAGGAAAATAGTTCAGCTTCAAACCCAAGTATTCTGCCCCCAGAGCCCACTATATTCTTAAGTACCTAGCCATTACTGCATGACTGAAGATTACAAATGAGGTAGCTACACTGTTCAGTATTCCTTATGCTATATTCTCAAATTAATCAAAATAATAAATACATAAAAATCTATTGTGCTGAAAGACTCCCTTGTAATTAAACCCCTTCAGTTGCTTCCACCTGAATGGAAGATCTGTAATGAGGCACTGTGTAGCAAAAGGCAAGGTCCCTTTTGCTTAGATTGTCATGGATGTTTCTAAGTCTTCTTTCTTTTAAAATCACTGTAAAGGAAACTATTACTGACTTGAAGATAATTTATCCAGTCAGCTATATTAACTAGGGCTTGTTATATGTAGGTGTCCTCATCTATATACTTCACAATTATTCATTGGCCTTCAGTAGGGTTTAAGAATTATGGAACAGCATAAAATAGAAAGGCTCTGAGAAATATTGTAGAGATAGCATGTGTGTTGGTTCCAGCTATTTCCTATATTCAAACGTTTGGATATCCCTGTCTTGAGAAACAGAAACTTTAAATGAAATATTCTCATGCTTGATGAAATTTTATGTTTCAGAAGTTTGGAATATCCGCATAAGCAATTTTTAAAAATGCTTTAGAGGGTTCAAGGAGAAGATCAGTATCATTTGAATGGGTCAGGTAGTCTATAAGGAGTTAAGTCTATATGCATCATTCCTTAAATAATGGGGATGGTGTTGTTAGGTAGGATATTGAATGGAAGGGAATTCCAGGCTGTGAGTGTGTTGATAGCGAAGTACAGCTGAGTGAGCAGGAGCACAATGGTATGGAGAAGAAAGTAGAAGCAGTGTTTTGAGGAAGATGATTTGAGTATCAATGTAACTTGTTATATAGAAATAGTATTTCATATAAGTAAATTAATATTAGATAACAAGTTTCTGGGAATACTGCAGTGTATTATTTTAATTTTTGTCAACATCCATCTTTACATTTAGATGTATATTCTGGTTAGGACAATGATGCTGTAGAAAAAAATTTACATATTAAAATTTTCTTAAAATGCTAAGAATATAACTTTGTAGTTATTCTTTTACAAAATTTGTTGCTTAGGTTTTGGTAGTGCATTCTCTTTGTTATTCTTCTTTATTGAGAACTTGAGGACTTTCCATAATGTTCTTTATTTAAATAAAAGGCCCAAAAGAAAACACAAATAGGCCTGATGGTGGAAGTGGAGGA